>NC_133325.1:162054783-162293648 GCF_042186555.1 Aquarana catesbeiana | reverse complement strand
AGGCTTTTGAAGGCTTTTAAAAATGTTTGTCGCCACTGCACATTTGTGCGGAGTTTTAAAGCATGTCATGTTTGGTATCCATGTACTCGGCCTAAGATCATCTTTTTTATTTCATTAAACATTTGGGCAATATAGTGTTTTAGTGCATTAAAATTTTTAAAAAAGAAGTGTGTTTTTTCCCCAAAAAATGCGTTTGAAAAATCGCTGCGCAAATACTGTGTGAAAAAAAAAAAAAAAAAAAAAAATGAAACACTCACCATTTTAATCTGTAGGGCATTTGCTTTAAAAAAAATATATAATGTTTGGGGGTTCAAAGTAATTTTCTTGCAAAATAAAATAATTTTTTCATGTAACCAAAAAGTGTCAGAAAGGGCTTTGTCTTCAAGTGGTTAGAAGAGTGGGTGATGTGTGACATGAGCTTCTAAATGTTGTGCATAAAATGCCAGGACAGTTCAAACCCCCCCCCAAGTTGCGGGAAAAATAATTTTTTTTTTTTTTGCACAAAGTTGTCACTAAATGATATATTGCTCAAACATGCCATGGGAATATGTGACATTAAACCCCAAAATACATTCTGTTGCTTCTCCTGAGTACGGGGATACCACATGTGAGACTTTTTGGGAGCCTAGCCGCGTACAGGACCCCAAAAACCAAGCACCACCTTCAGGCTAAGGGCGTAAATTTTTGATTTCACTCTTCACTGCCTATTACAGTTTCGGAGGCCATGGAATGCCCAGGTGGCATGAAATGACCCCGAAATGACCCTATTTTGGAAAGTAGACACCCCAAGCTATTTGCTGAGAGGTATAGTGAGTATTTTGCAGACCTCACTTTTTGTCACAAAGTTTTGAAAAAAAAAAAATTTTTTTTCTTGTCTTTCTTAATTTTCAAAAACAAATGAGAGCTGCAAAATACTCACCATTCCTCTCAGCAAATAGCTTGGGGTGTCTACTTTCCAAAATGGGGTCATTGGGGGGGGGCTGTGTGAGCAATATATCATTTAGTGACAACTTTTTGTAATTTTTTTTTTTTGTCATTATTCAATCACTTGGGACAAAAAAAAATTAATATTCAATGGGCTCAACATGCCTCTCAGCAGTTTCCTTGGGGTGTCTACTTTCCAAAATGGGGTAATTTGGGGGGGGGGGGGGGTTTGTACTGCCCTGCCATTTTAGCATCTCAAGAAATGACATAGGCAGTCATAAATTAAAGGCTGTGTAAATTCCAGAAAATGTACCCTAGTTTGTAGGCTATAACTTTTGTGCAAAACAATAAATATACACTTGTGGCCGAATACATTTTGGCCTAAATGTATCACTAAAATTGAGTTTATTGGATTTTTTTTATAACAAAAAGTAGAAAAAATCATTTTTTTTTCAAAATTTTCGGTCTTTTTCCGTTTATAGCGCAAAAAATAAAAAACGGCAGAGGTGATCAAATACCATCAAAAGAAAGCTCTATTTGTGGGAAGAAAAGGACGCAAATTTAGTTTGGGTACAGCATTGCATGACCGCGTAATTAGCAGTTAAAGCGACGCAGTGCCAAATTGTAAAAAAAGTGCTCTGCTCAGGAGGGGGGTAAGTCCTTCCAGGGCTGAAGTGGTTAAATAGAAAACTCTTTAGATAGGATTTTTACGCTGTCAGCACGAGGAAAGATAAGCCAATAACCAGCTTGTGTTTACATCCTGTGATCAGCTGTCATTGGACACAGCTAATCACGTGATAAAGGGCCGATTGGATTGGTCCTTTACCCTGATCTGTGATCAGCCGAGTCCAAAGGATCAGACAGCTTGCCACCCGCATGCAATCTCAGGAGGACTTCCATGGACACCCTCCCGGCAAACTAAGCCCACGCTGTAGCAGTCTTTCGGTTATAGAACATGCAGGAAGTGGTTAATAGCATTTTTGTAACCCTTTAAGCACCCCTTTATATTGGGCACCAAGAGATACCAGGACATATCTGCAGTAATACCATCGCCTTCCAAGGTACAGGAAGAGCAGGCATGTTCACTCCCCCTTCCCACAGTATTGTGCCAAATACCGCTGTCGTGAGGGTGGGCTGGAAGCATATTGCAAAGTCTATTTACAAAAAATCTTTTGGAGGCATTGGCAGTGCTATGACTTGCTATAACATTCTTTGCATCATCTGACATTTTACGAAGCTTACCATCTCAAAGTACTTTTAGTTTTGTTCTTTTTAAGCCAGGTCAATGAAAAAGGACACTAACAGGTTTGTATGGATCACTACACCCTACAAAGTAGAGCAGCCAGATGACTGATCAATGTACAAGCGCGCCGATGGTACCATGTGACCAATGAGAGCTGCAAAATACTCACCATTCCTCTCAGCAAATAGCTTGGGGTGTCTACTTTCCAAAATGGGGTCATTGGGGGGGGGGGGGGGGGGGGCTGTGTGAGCAATATATCATTTAGTGACAACTTTTTGTAATTTTTTTTTTTTTTGTCATTATTCAATCACTTGGGACAAAAAAAAAAAATATTCAATGGGCTCAACATGCCTCTCAGCAGTTTCCTTGGGGTGTCTACTTTCCAAAATGGGGTAATTGGGGGGGGGGGGGGTTTGTACTGCCCTGCCATTTTAGCACATGACTGTTATACACAATGGCTGGATTCCTTTCATGCCATCCATTGTGTACAATTGTGTTGCTAGCTGTGATTGTTCAATTTGACCACATGGTACAGACAGGGCCCATCATAGCCCTGTCTGTACCATGTGATTAGCCCTGGCCAATCACAGCTAATCAAAACAAACTGAATGAATCAGTTTCATTAAGTAAAATGCTCGCTTATAGCAATTCACTGCTATAAGCAATGTGTAAAAATAAAAATTCTGATCACTTCCCCAGAGTAGTACAATGTTACTATGGTACCATAATATTGCAGGACAGGACCTCCTTACAGTGAGATGTGGGGTCAATAAGACCCCACATCTCACCTCTAGGCTGGAAAGCCCAAAATTAAAAAAAAAAAAAAAAAAAAAAAAAAAAACAACACAACACACGATCACGGCTTCCCAGCCGAGGCGGCACCGTTTTTTTTTAATGCAGAGGCCGGGCGTGACTTAATGAAATTGCGCCCGGCCTCCGACGATCATAGAGACTCCGGCGACCATCTGGTCCACCGGAAATCTCTACGGTGGACATCTGGGGCCGGCAAAAACGATCTAGCATCTAGCGGCTGACCATGGTGTAGGAAATCGCCGGCTGAAAACGCCAATATCTGAATGATGTCTGTAGCTTCAGGCATCATTCAGATATACCCTCACAAAGACCAGGACGTCCAGCAGTCAGCAAGTGGTTAAAGCTACAAAATGCCAAGAAGTAACTCAGGGGTAAGATGAATCAAGTGGAGGAATATCCCCCCTTCAGGGAGAGTGTGCTATGGGTGGAGCACTGATATATAGACAGAAGGGGGAGATTTACTAAAACTGGAGCACTCAGAATCTGGTGCAGCTGTGCATGGTAGCCAATCAGCTTTTAACTTCAGCTTGTTCAATTAAGCTTTGATAATCAAATCTGGAAGCTGTTTGGTTTCAATACAGAGCTGCAATAGATTTTGCACTCTGCAGTTTTCATAAATCTCCCTTAGCCCTGGTTCACACAGCTGCGGGAATGAAGCCGTGCGAGTTCCTGCTGAACTCGCACAATTTCACTCCCGCATGTCAGTCCCGATTTCTGACACGATTTCAGAGACATCTGTGCAGATGTAGATGTAAATCGCAGCCCGAAATCGCAAAAAGTAGTACAGAAACTACTTTTTGAAATCGGTGCGGCATCGCACTGATTTGGATGGTGCCATTGATGGCAATTTCCGCCGATTTGACATATCAAATCGCATGTCAAAATGCTCCAGTGTGAACCAGGGCTCAAGGTGACATTTAGGAGCTCGGATCTAATTGGGATATCTATGAAGGGACTGGACTTCACAACTCCGGCCATTTCCTGGGAAAGAGAAGTGGACGATAGATTAGAACTGTGCGAGAACCCCCAACATGGACATTGGGCTATTAGCCTAAAGCCTCGTACACACGATCGGATTTTCCACAGACAAAACCTCAAACTTTTGTCCAAAAAGCGTTGGCCAGGAACTTGTCTTGCATACAAACGGCAAGGAATTAATCGGGCAAACACAAACATAGTGACGTACTTTTTTTTTCAGCTTTTTAGCGCCACCCTTTGGACTCCTTCTGCTAATTTCGTATTAGTAGAAGTTTGTGAGTGTTGAATCGCGCTTTTCAGTTAGTTTCTGAACGGCCGTTCGTCAACCAGCCATGTTGCGGAATCGGAGGAGATAACGTGTTATTATTGGCCTTGGAGTTATTGCTTTGACCCAAGACCAGTCCAGGAACAGGAGGAGGATTTCTTTGACCAAAAATTGGTTGCTTTATTAAATCCTGACCAATTATGTTATATGCCTTTGCTGCGGGAGCTCCAGGAGAATAATCCAGATGATTTTCAGAATTATCTCATCTCCGGATGACGGACCCCTGCTTTCACTAACTCTTGGCATTGCTGCCCCCTATGTTAAGAAGCAGGACACATGCATGAGGCTTTTATTTTATTTTTTGGTTGAATGACTTGAGTTGGTATATTTTTGGATGCATAGAAAGCACTTTTTGGCTAAGTTCTTTTGCCAGATAGCATGTCTAATGTTATTTCTTTTTTTAATGCACAATAAAAAAAATATATATATAATATGTGGAGAATACTTGGCTATGTGTTTTACTTCAAATGACAGTTTGGGAGTAGGCAGTTACATTTAAAAAATACAACGTAAAATTAACGAGGGATACCAACATAGATCTTTGATCTTAAAAACTATGGGATAATGGTGTTTTGGTAACTTGCACAAAAAAAAAAAAAAAAGAAAAAAGCCTTTTAACTACTTAACGACCGCGCTATAGCCGAATGACGGCTACAGCGCAGCTCGATAACTCTGGGAGGACGTCAATGTACGTCCTCCCAGAGTTATCGAGCTGCGCTGTAGCCGTCATCTTGCTCCCACGCGCCCCCTGGGGTGCGCACCCGGTAACATCCGTGACCGCCGGGTCCGCATCATGGATCACGGTAAATGGCTGCTGACAGCGGCCGTTTACCACGTGATCGCTCCGTCAAATGACAGAGCAATCACTTGTAAACAAACCATCATCACATCCGGTTTTTCTCTCTCTGTACAGATCGGTACAGAGAGGGGAGAGATCAGATGCTGCTGAAGCGCTGTGGGCTGAATGTGTAGTGCCCACAGCGCTGCCCTGTGCCCACTCCAGCCATCCATTCTCAGCCATCCCATCCACACCCAGCCATCGCATCCGTACCCGGCCATACTCATTCATTCTCAGTCATCCCATCCATATTCAGCCATCCCCATTCATGCTCATCCATGCCACTAGAGTGCCTCACAAAAGTGTAATAGGTAGTCAAATTAGAATTGACATTTATACCACAAGAACGCCTGATGGCGCTCCCTGCATGTTGGGCCTCTGTATGTGACCAGGCTGTGTAAAAGTCTCCCACATGTGGTTGGTATCGCCGTACTAAGGAGGAGTAGGAGAATCTATTTTGGGGTGTAATATTTAGTATGTACATGCTACATGTTCGAAATATTGTATAAATGGACAACTGTGTGTAAAAAAAAAAAAAAAAAATTTATTTTCTTTACACATTTTCCAGAAACTTCTAGAAAAACAAATTACATGTTCAAAAGAATCACTATGCCTCATAGATACGTTAGGGTGTTTTCTTTCCAAAATGGGGTCATTTTTGGGGAGTTTCCATTGTCCTGATGCTCCAGGGCCTTCAAAAGTGTAAGGGCTTTTACACGGGGGATCCGTATGTCCGTTTTTCATCCTTCTGTTTTCGGATGAAAAACGGACATACATGTATCCCTATGGAGCATCGGATGTCAGCGGTGACATGTCCGCTGACATCCGACCCGCTCCGATCCGAAAAGTGTAACGGAGGAAAACCCTACTTTTCCATCCGTGATCGGATCGGGCGACGACGGACTCTACGGTCCGTCATCATCCGATCCCCCAAAGGGGAGAGCGGCGCTCTGACAGGTCCGTCGCTGCACAGTGTGCAGCGACGGACCTGTCATTTTCCTGCTCAGCGGGGATCGGCGGAGCGATCCCCGCTGAGCAAGCGGGTGTTCACGGGGCGGATCATCACTGATCCACCCCATGTTAAAGAGCCCTAAGAGGTAGTCAAGAAATTAGATGTGTAATTTATGCTCCAAGAACGCCTGATGGCACTCCCTGCATGTTGGGCCTCTGTATGTGGCCAGGCTGTGCAAAAGTCTCAAACGTGGTATCGCCATACTCGGGAGGAGTATGCTGTGTGTGAGAAATAACCTGATAATATGACAATTTTGTGAAAAAAAAAAAAAAAAAAATCTTGGATTTTTCAAAGAATTGTGTGAAAAAAATTACAACTTCAAAAAAACTCACCATGCCTCTTACTAAATACCTTGGAATGTCTACTTTCCAAAAAGGGGTCATTTGTACTTTCCTGGCTTGTTTGGGTCTCAAGAAATTAGATCCGTCAGTACATCAGGTGTGATCAATTTTCAGAGATTGGCACCATAGCTTTCACAAAGACCAAATAACATACACCGATTTGGGTTATTTTTACCAAAAAAAAATAAATAAAAAGTATAAATTTTGACCAAAATTTATGAAGAAAAATTACTAATTAGCAAAATTTTATAAAGGAAACTAAGAAAAATGCATTTTTTTTTTCACAGAATTTTCGGTCTCTTTTATAGCGAAAAAATTAAAAAAACCCAGAGGTGATTACATACCACCAAAAGAAAGCTCTATTGACGCTCTCAGGCTGTATAAACAATTCCCTGAGCCAGAAACTAACAGTGAGGGACAAGGAAGGTGGACTCAAGCGAGTTTATCAAGATTCCCAAGACAAGAGAAAGAATGCCTAGAAGGATGGGTGTAGGGTGGGAATAGTTTTGGAATGTTAAAGTATAACTAAATGCAAAACTTTTTTTATAGAGCGGAGGGGGAACTTCTGTCAGGGTTTTAGTGCTGTCTGTGCCCTCTTTACAAAGATTCACTCTCTCTATTGGGTTGAGATACTAAAACTGGAGAGTGCAAAATCTGGTGCAGCTCTGCATAGAAACTAATCAGGTTCCAGGTTTTTTTTTTTTTTTTTTTTCCCTACAGCATAATTGAACAAGCTGAAGTCAGAAGCTGAATGGCTACCATGCACAAAATGTTGCACTCTCCAGTTTTAGAAAATCAACTTGTGTGTCCTGTTTACCATTATAACCGAGTGTGAAAGTAGAATAAAATCCCAAAAATGTTGAGTTGCTGCCAGAATAGAAGTCAAGGGGAAATCTTTCAGTTGAGACAAGTTCTGGTGACAACCAGGGATTCCCTCACTTTGGATGGATTTCCTCTCACGTCCCCTTTGGCTATGGGACAGGAAGTGAAGGGAAATTTCTCCAATGGGTCACAGACAACAAAAAAATTATGACATGGGTATTAAAGTGATTTAAAGGCTTGTTATTTTAAATAAAAAAAAAAGAAAAAAAAAAAAAAAAAAAAAAAACCACAACACATCTCATACTTGCCTCCACTGTGCAGCTTGTTTTGCACAGAGTGGCCTTGATCCTCCACTTGTGGGGTCCCTCGGCAGCTCCTTACTTCAGATAACCCCCCATAAGCGCTCTCCCGTGGGGGGGGGGGGGTCAGGGGGTGTTAACTTTGTGGGCACGTTCCCGAGTCCAG
This sequence comes from Aquarana catesbeiana, assembly GCF_042186555.1. Lineage (NCBI taxonomy): Eukaryota > Metazoa > Chordata > Amphibia > Anura > Ranidae > Aquarana > Aquarana catesbeiana. The sequence goes on along the minus strand of NC_133325.1, from coordinate 162,285,887 downwards.
CATTTGGCTTCCATAGACACAAATGCCGGACTCAGCCCACCCCCCCGCATCATTGGATAGATTGACAGCAGCGTAGCCATTGGCTCCCGCTGCTGTCAATCAAATCTAATGATGCGGGGGGGCTGGGCCGAGTCCAGAATTTATAATAAGGAGGAGCCACCGAGGGACCCCACAAGTCGAGGATCAAGGCCACTCTGTGCAAAACGAGCTGCACAGTGGAGGGAAGTATTAGATTTTTTTTTTCCCCCATTTAAAATAACAAGCCTTTAAATCACTTTAATACCCATGTCATAATTTTTGTTGTTGTCTGTGGAGAGATTTCCCTTCACTTCCTGTCCCATAGCCAAAGGGGACGTTACCTTGCGGGGGCGCTCCCAAGTTCAGCATTTGGCGTCTATAGACAGAAATGCCGGACTCGCCCCGCCCCCGCATCACTGGATTTGATTGACAGCAGCGGGAGCCAATGGCTACGCTGCTGTCAATCTATCCAATCAAGAGCCGGTCCCCCGTGCAGAGAGGGACAGCGCGTCTCCAGCAAGGGAATTACGGGGCTCAGGTAAGTAAAACGGAGGGGGAGGTTGGTGACTGCCAGAAGTTTTCACCTTAATGCAAAGAATGCATTAAGGTGAAAAAACATAAGGGTTTACAGCCCCTTTAATCATTCTTTACCTTATCCAAAAGAAAAAAAAAAATAAAATAATCTACAGTTGTACTTTAGCCGGTTCCCGATCGGCGCACACCGATGTACGTCGGCAGAATGGCACGGCTGGGCAAATGGGCGTACCTGTACGTCCATATGAATTCCCCGCCGTGCCATTGCGTGCACACCGCCGGGAGCTCCGCGAGTCGGGTTGCGGGTCCCGCGGACTCGATCGTCGCGGGGATACCCGCGATCGCCTCACGGAGAGGACAAATGGGGAGATGCTGATGTAAACAGCATTTCCCTGTTCTGCCTAGTGACAAGTGTCACTGATCACAGCTCCCTGTCATCGGGAGCTGTGATCAGAGTAATGACACACACAGCCCATCCCCGACAGTTAGAATCACTCCCCTAGGACACACTTAACCCCTCCCCGCCCCTAGTGGTTAACCCCTTCACTGCCAGTGTCATTTACACAGGAATCAGTGCATTTTTAATCGCACTGATCGCTGTATAAATGACAATGGTCCCAAAAATGTGTCAATAATGTCCGACATGTCCGCCATAATGTCGCAGTCACAAAAAATAAATAAAATAAAAATCGCTGATCGCCGCCATTACTAGTAAAAAAAAAATAAAAATGCCATAAAATCCCCTATTTAGTAAACGCTATAACTTTTGCGCAAACCAAACGCTTATTGCGATTCTTTTTTACCAAAAATATGTAGAAGAATACGATCAGCCTAAACTGAGAAAAAAAATGTTTTTTTATATATTTTTGGGGGATATTTATTATAGCAAAATGTAAAAAATAATGCGTTTTTTCAAAATTGTCGCTCTTATTTGTTTATAGCGCAAAAAGTAAAAATCGCAGAGGCGATCAAATACCACCAAAAGAAAGCTCTATTTGTGGGAAAAAAAAAAAATAGATGTCAATTTTGTTTGGGAGCCACGTCGCACGTCCGCGCAATTGTCAGTTAAAGCGACGCAGTGCCAAATTGCAAAAAATGCTCTGGTCAGGAAGGGGGTAAAATCTTCCGGGGCTGAAGCGGTTAAGGCTCTGCTCAGATTTGTGCAGCTGCGTTCCCTGTGTAGGGCAGCCAATCCATTCCAATATGCTGCCCTACCTGCAAAAACTCAGCAAATGTTCCATGGGGGGAGCCTGGGACTGATGCAACCTCTTGCATTGGAAGGACACTGAAGAGCTGAATGAACTTCCATTCTTTCTTCTTCTATGTGACATAAGAATTTAATCACCAGTTTCAGCTGTTTACTACCGGTTAGTGCCTAGTGAAGCAGCCAAATTGGTGTTGGTTTAAAAGGCTATCCTTGAGGGCAGAGGAGAGATCAGGGGTCGCCAAAGCTATCACAAGGAATCCCTTGTGATAGCAATAAAGTTGAATAAAAAAAATAAATAAAAAAAAAAAAAAAAATGAAAGAACCGGTGAAAAAAAAAAAAATAAATAAAAATTGAAAAAAAAAAAAATTGAAAAAAAAAATGTAAAGAACCCCCATGCAAATACGAACGTGCATGTAGTTCCCTCATGTAGTTCTCGAGCTGCATCGTGACAAACTGCATAGCGTAAAGCGTGACGCCCAAAAGATGCTCCTGAACTTTTTTTTTGGGGGGGGGGGCAACAGGCTTCACGCAACACGGTTTGCAGCTCGAATCATCGCGGTAGAACTGATCCGCGTTTTTAGTTGCCATTCACATGAATTTCACCTGAAGTGTGCATTGTGCGATTTGTCAATCTCACCTGGGCTTTTTGAATTTGCAGGCAGAATCGCGGCACATCTTCCCACAATTCAAAACTCCCAGATGTGTCTCCCACCAGCTCTACCCTGAGAACTGAGCGATCAAAGGCTGATCGCTCAGTTCTCTGGTCCGCTAAGAGCACAGAACGGTGACTGTTAAGCTGAACACACATTAAATAAAACTTTTGTTTGATTTCCTTTAAGATTTACCAAAACCATGCAGTGCAAGGGCCTACCTGATTGCATACAAATTGATACTGTTAAAAAGTTTAGCCTCATATTATATAGTTTTGGCAAATCTAAAAGGAAAAAAATAAAAAAGGTAAAGAAAAAATTGTATAGTGTGTATCCAAAGCTTTAGACTGGCCATACATTATACAATTTTCCTTTAGATTTACTAAAGCCATATAATAAAGGGGTCAGACAAACACTTTCAATTTGTATGCGATAAGGCAGGCCCTTGCACAACATAGTTGAAGGTAGAGCTAAAGGAAATGGAATAAGAAAATTGTATAATGTTTGGCCAGCTTTATGCCTCGTTCACACGATCCAAAAATCAGACAACAGAACGTCTTTTTTTTGTATGCCAGTCGTTTATTGAACCTGAAGAGTTTACTAAAGTTATGAAAATTCTCAAACAACAAATCGGACATGATGTCATGTGTTGTAGTGTATTTGTATTGTATTTTCAGATGATAACTGTACTGATTAACCACTTAAGGACCGAGCCTCTTTTTGAGATTTGTTGTTTACAAGTTAAAAACAGTTTTTTCTTTGCTAGAAAATTACTTAGAACCCCCAAACATACATTTTTTTCTAACATCCTAGAGAATAAAATGGCGGTTGTTGCAATACTTTCTGTCACACCGTATTTGCGCAGTGGTCTTACAAGCACACTTTTTTTGAAAAAAAAATACAATTAAAAAAATAATTAAAAAAAGTTAGCCCAATATTTTTTTTTTTTTTTTTTTAAACATATTGTGAAAGATAATGTTACGCCACATAAATTGATACCTAACATGTCAAGCTTCAAAATTGCGCCCGCTCATGGAAAAGCGACAAACTTTTACCCTTAAAAATCTCCATAGGCGACGTTTAAAAAAATTCTACTGGTTGTATGTTTTGAATTACAGAGGAGGTCTAGGGCTAGAATTATTGCTCTCGCTCTACCGATCACGGCGATACCTCACATGTGTTTTCATATGCGGGCGCTACTCAGGTATGCGTTCGCTTCTGCACATGAGCTAGGCGGGAAAAAAAAAGTGTTTTTTTTTTTAAAAAAAAAAAAAAAAAAAAAAAAAAAAAAAGAGAGAGAACAGTGTAAAAATGTAAAATGAGAAAAAAAAAAAAATAAGTGTTACTTTTATTACTATTACAAGGAATGCAAAGATCCCTTGTAATAGAGGGGAAAAAAAACCATGGCAGGACCTCTTAAATATGAGATCTGGGGTCAAAAAGACGTCACATCTCATATTTAAACTAAAATGCAATAAAGAAAAAAAAAAAAAATGGCCCCTTAAGAGCTATGGGTGGAAGAGACGTTTTGATGTCGATTGCGCCCTGCAATGGTATGGAGACTGTTGGGGGCCATCTTCCCCTCACTCGTCTCCATACCCAGCTAGGGACAGCATCCGATCGCCTCCGCCGACGGCTCCAGTAAGGGGCCCCCCCCCCCGCTAAAAGTGATCTTGCGCCAAATCCGCCGCAGAGTCCACTCTTATCGGAAAGCGGAACTCTGGCCGAAGAGGAGGATACCGGGGTTATGGCAGCTAGCTGCTGCCATAACAATGATACCCCCCTTCAAAGTTAGGACGTAGATTGGCGTGCAGCGGTCCATAAGTGGTGAAACGAAAATCATAAGATACAATAATTTTCGTGCTTGTCCGATTGGATAATACTGGATGAACTTTCATGGTCGGCTATCGTAAGCTCTGTACTAAAGACCCGATTATCATAGGATTGCGTCTAAAGCGGTATTTTTCATACGATTTTTGGATTGTGCGTATGGGCTATCAGTCACCGCTCCGCCCCCTCCAGCACTCGTGGAGCATCAGGGTGTACAGGAGCTCGCTGGGTGGCTAAGCCAACTACCCATCAGGAATCTGGGTGGATCCTGACATTATTGTCAGGATCCCTGTAGAGCCTGGCTCAGTGGTGTCAGGTTCTTGTGTGACTGAGTAAAGAATGAAGTAACATCCTGTGATCCCCATGAGAAGTATGACAAGTACAAGCTGATGTAGATCCATAAAGCATGCAGTGATATTTGGAGGGAAAGCAGAGATCAGACTTTGTACCCCCCAGGGCTGTTCCTGGAGAGCAGTCCTCATTATTACCTCATACTGTAGGCGCCAGCACCCAGCTCCTGCCCTATCCCAGACAAGCTGGCATCGAAGTCCTGTACCAGTCCGGATTCTATCACCTCATCTGCCAGGGGAAGCTTCAGAGCCCAGGCCATGGTTGCGGGCGGGCCTGGTACTTCTAGTGTCCGGTGATGAGATGTGGATCTCGGAGGGTGTGTTGATTGAGGGGGGGGGGGGGGGGTCCGGTAGCTGCACGTTCCTATTACCCGCGGAGAGCGGAGCTCCCTCCGTACGGAATAATGGCGCTGACACAGGCGGACATGCCAGGGCTCGGATGTCTGGGCGGGAGACGGTCCGTGGAGTCGGTAGCTCCGGCTTTCTAGGAGATCATAGTGGTTGCGGTAGCTGCTGAGGGAGGCATCACAGGGAACGCTCCGCCACTGGCTCTCGGCAGCCGCCCTCCCAGCGCACGGAGAAACACATGTAGAGCGGCAGGCGGGTTGGCAGCTGCTGTCCCCGGGCAGGGCTCCCTCCGGACACAGGTGACAAGCCGCCGAGGTTGTTTAACAAGGCAACATGGAGGAAGCCAGAGCAGCGGCTGCGACGGCCCACAAGACGCACACCGTGACGCACTCACACCACGCCCCTTCTTCGGTGAGCAGCCACCAATAGAATAGCACAGGCACATCGTAGCTCTCGGAGGCTTGTGATGGGAAGCCGCTGCGCGCAGAGCAAATAGAGGGGCGGGGCTACCGAGCGAACGTGGATGTCATTGGCTAGTGAGAGGCATGGACGAGGTGTGAGAGGAAGTGTGCGCGTCGTGACGTGTAGTGTAACTATCAGCACGCGAAGCGGAGTTGTGGAGAGTTCGGTTCTGTTCTCTTCAGAGCCGTACCAGCGTCTTACAGGGCGGAGCTGTTATATCCGGCTATGGATAGAATGGCGGGGGGTTCATACATAGCTAAGGGGTTCACTGGCACAGGAAGTAATGAGGGAATAGAAGTCAAACAGACGTGCTACATAGCTCCCAACTGTCCCTGATTTGGAGCAATGTCCCTCTGTCCCTCATTCCTCCTCATTTGTCCCTCATTTTGGTCTGATCTATATAGTTGTGTATAAAATGTACTTTTTATCTTTCAAAAAGTGTTTCCCAATGCTAAACCTTTAATCCAAACTATAAATTGCTGTATTTGTAAATTTTAAAAGCCAATATAAAGGAATAGTAGTAGTTAAAAAAAAAGTCCCTTGTGGATTCAATTAACTTTTTTTGGATAATTCTCCTTTAAGGGGGTGTGGCAGGGGGCGTGTCCTATGCCTACATACATTTGCTAGTAGGTGTCCCTCATCCCCATCTCAAAATGTTGGGAGGTATGGTTCTAACCTGAGCCTGGTCACCTGTGGTAGTGACTGCTGGAGAGTTTTCTCTCAGGAAACCTAAAGCTGAACTTTACCCATCACAACTTGTCGATTGTGTGCTTTAGTAAGAAACATACATTCCACATTAATAATTCTACCAAAAATAGTGTGTGCTGTAAATTGCCTCCAGCATTGCTCTTGTTTCTTCTTGCTGGAGGCGGCCATTTTGCTAAAGCCCAGAGCCCCTGAACAGCAGTAAATCATAAAGCAGAACCCAACCCGTCAAGTTAACAGTTTCAAAAAACAGTTACATTCCTGGAATGCCAGGATTGCTGTCATATTTGCTTGTGCTCTCAACCAAACTGTCAAACCATCAAATGACTGGTGTTATAACTGATAATATGTGCAGCACCGTGGCAGTTGCAGATCAAACAGGCCACTTCCTTGGCTGTGACGGATAAGAGGGATTGATTCAGCTTTAAGACCCCTTTTACACCTGAGCATTAGTGGTAAAGCGGGGCTTACCGCTGTTTTCTCTTTTTGGACACTAGCAGGGTGCTTTTACCCCCCGCTAGCGGCCAAAGAAGGGGTTAAAAGTGCCCGTGACGCGGCACTTCCGAAATGCTGGCCATTCATTTTAATGGGCAAGGCGTTTTGGGAGGAGTGTATACACCCCTCCCAAACTACCTGTCAGGTCACCTAGAGGCTGGGTGGCAGATGCACACCGTTGGGATCAGGAGTGCACCGCAAGGTAGTGGACCCTACCGCTGACTGCTGCGGATTAAACCCTGGGAGGGTTCAGGAAGCAGGTCTACTGGATCACTGACACAGATCCCACTGGGAGCTAGAGCATAGATTCCCCAGGGCGCGGAGTCTAATGCCTCGTTTCTACTGAGTGGATCAGTTCGGGTTCGGTACAGTTTGAATGGCCTAGAATGGTCCGGTCTATTCTGGTGAGCGTTTCCACTGCAAGTGGGACCTTAAGGGGCCATACAGGGTTTAGAAAAAATGCCTCAGCATAGCACAGCAGAGGGTTTTCTGTATGCCAATCAGTTGAATGTATCGTAGCTCCGCCCTAACCGAACCGTTCCATTTTCTATGGCCCCACATCTGAAGCAGGACCCTGAATGGAGCAGTTCGGTTGTATGGGCCGCTTTCATAATGGAAACACCCAAAATAGCGTACCGAACCGAATCGATCCGCTCAGTGGAAACGAGGCATTAGAGCTAGCAGGTGTTCACCAGAGCCTTTAATGGTAAGGATGGACTGCGCTGCAGTCTGGCTCCAGGTCGCGGCCCCCAGGGTCTCACAGCTCACGGTAGACTACAGGAGAAGAGGAAGGAGGCAGCAGGCTGGAACAACAAGGAAAGTAAGGGACAAGCCAAGGTCGGGGCCACAAGCAGACAAGGACAACAGAGTACACGCCAAGGTTCAGGGTCACAGGCAAACAGGGATGGTCGGGAACACGCCAAAGGTCAGGGTCATGAGTAGACAGGAATAGTTAAGAACAAGCCAAAGTCGGTAACAGGAATCAGATGTAGGAAACACAGCAAGTACACACAGAGGCTAACACACAATGGTTGATCAGCACTGCTGGCTTGCAGTGCACAGGTTAATATAGGGTTCCCTGATAGGGCCTGGGGTGGGGCCATGCTTAGAGGAGAGGTTACAAAAGCAGTCAGGTGAGGGTCAGCTGGTCTCTAGAGATGAAAACATGGAGACAGGTATGCTGATCGACAAACTATTGCATAACCATGACAGTACCCCCCCCCCCCCTCTTAAGACCTCCCCCTCCCCGCCTGTGCCCAGGCTTAAAAGGGAAACTCCAGATGGAACCTCCTCAATAGACGAGGAGCAAAGACCTCAGATGCAGTGATCCAAGACCTCTCCTCAGGACCAAACCCTTTCCAATGTACGAGGTACTGAAGAATGCCTTTACGGAGCCGGGAATCCAAAACTTTTAACTAACCTCGTACTTTAGATTATCCTCAGAGGCCGGAACCGAGGTAAGGAGAGGACAAAAGGACTTATTGAGGACTAAAGACTTTTTAGAAATGGGTAAGGGCACGAGAAGACCATCAGAAGTCTGAGCAGGGTCCCCCAGACCCTTAAAGATGTGCTGGACATCCAACACAGGACCATCAGACTGGGTAGAGGTCAGTGGATCCCTGAGGTCAGGTTGGTTAAAAGGTGACGTGTCACAAGAGTTAAGCTGGATAGCTGAAACACAAACAGAATGCAGAGAGCCCTGAACAAAAGATTGAAAACCCCACCTGGCCGAATGAGGCAGTCTATCCAAAGGATGGATTGAGCCTCTTAAACAGGTTTGAATGGACGTAGTAGCAGTAGGGTGAGGCCAGGTTACAGAAGGTCCTGAACAAGAAGCAGGAAGCTCACTGGGCATAGGCTGGACTGGTGCAGAGGCCAACTGAACAGCATTGCCAGGTGCAGCGACCACCAGAATTGCATCGCAGGGCGTAGCGACTGTGGAACTGGTGGACGAGTCAGCCTGGTTGTGTGTCCAAGGGGGTCCAGGGACAGGCAAAGAGAAATGGCCATGCAAACTGGAGTGACTGATCGGCTCAGGTTCACAGGTAGGCTTCTCATCCAGAGTACCACACGACCCAGAGAGTGCCTCAGCCCGACTATTGCAGGAGACAATCCAGAAATCGCTATACGCAGCGGGAAGAGCAGAAGATACTGGGATGGCGGCAACAGGAGTATTCTCTTTTGGGGTAACCTTGAGTAGGCAGGAGGAAGAACAGGAGGAACCCCAAGTCAAGATCTGTCCAGCAGTCCAGTCAACATGTGGAGAATGCAGCCGTAACCAAGGAAGACCTAATATGATAGGAGACGAAGCCTTAGGTAAGACAAGGAAGGATATCCACTCCTGGTGGAGTGTCCCTACTGACATCTTAACAGGGAGGGTTTGGAAGCGGATAGGGCCCCCTGGGAGAACAGTGCCATCAATCGCCAAGACCACCAATGGCGTAGTAAGGGGCAAAAGGGTAAGTCTCATGGAAGACGCAGTTCCCCAGTCCATGAAATTGCCAGCGGCTCCGGAATCCAGATGTGCCGAGACCGAACGAGAGGAAGCGCCGACATGAAGGAACACAAAAAGAAGAAGACGAGAAGGTGAAGGCGATACTTCAGGGTCTAATACTCCACCTTCCAGATGTATTAGCCCCGATCGTTTTTCTGGACGAAGAGAACAAGTGTCACGAAAATGGCCTTTGGCCCCACAGTAGAGGCACAGGCCCAGAGTTCTGCGCCTAGCGCGTTCTTCAGGAGACAACTTGGTCCAGCCCAGCTGCATAGGTTCCTCAGCAGACAAGGGGTGCTCCTCGGATCGAAGAGAAGGGACTGGGAGCTCAAGCTGCCTAAGGAACGGGGAGTGCTGGCGTCTTTTTTCCAGGGCCCTCTCCTGAAAGTGAATATTGACCTGGTTACACAAGGTGATGACACCGTCCAGATCAGCAGGAAGGGATCTTCCTGCTAATTCATCCTTCACTCTATCAGAGAGGCCATGTAAAAAGGTTGCAACTAGGGCCTCATTATTCCAGCTCAATTCAGCTGTGAGGATACGGAACTGAAGAGCATACTGTCCCACAGAAGCAGACTCTTGACGGAGACGTAAAAGAGCGCTAGCCGCTGAGGAGACACGATCCGGTTCCTCGAAGATATTTAGAAAAAGTTTCAAGAAATCAGACAGGCTAGAAACCACTGGATCATTCAGTTCCCACAGAGGGGCAGCCCAAGCTAGCTCCTCGCCGGACAGAAGGGATATAATATAGGCTACTTTCGCCCGATCGGACAGGAAGTTTTGGGGCTGAAGTTCAAAATGAATCGTGCACTGGCTAAGGAACCCCCTTCAAACCTTTGAGTCCCCAGAAAACGGGCCGGAGCTGGCAGTAATGAATGTGTGGCTGCGACTGGTGCGATAGGTGCAGCAGCAGATAGCGGTTGAGGTTGTTGAACCGGGGGTCCTAATGAAGCCTGAACCTGTTCAAAACAGGATGCCAAATCCTGAAGGAATCGCATCACTTGGGTCTGATGCAATTCCTGGGTCTCAAGTCTGCGAACTAAGCCCTGCAGCGGATCATCTGCGGGTAGCGGCACATCAGCCGGGTCCATGGCTGATCAAACTGTCAGGTCACCTAGAGGCTGGGTGACAGATGCACACCGTTGGGATCAGGAGTGCACCGCAAGGTAGTGGACCCTAAGGCTGACTCCTGCGGATTAAACCCTGGAAGGTTTCAGGAAGCAGGTCTACTGGATCACTGACACAGATCCCACTGGGAGCTAGAGCATAGATTCCCCAGGGCGCGGAGTCTAAGAGCCAGCAGGTGTTCACCAGAGCCTTTACTGGTAAGGATGGACTGCGCTGCAGTCTGGCTCGAGGTTACGGCCCCCAGGGTCTCACAGCTCACGCTCACAGTAGACTACAGGAGAAGAGGAAGGAGGCAGCAGGCTGGAACAAGCCAAGGTCGGGGCCACAAGCAGACAAGGACAACAGAGTACACGCCAAGGTTCAGGGTCACAGGCAAACAGGGATGGTCAGGAACACGCCAAAGGTCAGGGTCACGAACAGACAGGAATAGTTAAGAACAGGCCAAAGCCAGTAACAGGAATCAGCTGTAGGAACCACAGCAAGTACACACAGAGGCTAACACACAATGGTTGATCAGCACTGCTGGCATGCAGTGCACAGGTTAATATAGGGTTCCCTGATAGGGCCTGAGGTGGGGCCATGCTTAGAGGAGAGGTTACAAAAGCAGTCAGGTGAGGGTCAGCTGGTCTCTAGAGATGAACACATGGAGACAGGTATGCTGATCGACAAACTCTATTGCATAACCATGACACTGCCCCAAAGATTCTACTTTTCCTAACGTCCTGCAAGCGCACAGCCCAAGTGTGAAAAGTCACACTGAAATGAATGTGAGGCGGCTAAGTGCGAAAGGGGTCTAAGGCTGTCAGCAGATCGGCCTCTAAAATATATAACAATAGTCAGCAACTGAGCATGCGCAGAGCAAGGTGAGACAGTGTATTACTGGATTTTACTAGTTCCTGACCATGCTATTTCCTGAATGATGGCCACAGAGCGGTCGTACATTACCGGGAGGACGTCATATGACATTCTCCTGTGATAGCACGCCCGCTGCAGTGCGCAGGCGGTGCATTTTCTGAAGCTGAAAATTGGCCTGGGCAGGAGGTGGGTAAAAGGGCCCAGTAGGCAAGTGAGTAAGCAGTATAGGCATTTATTTTTAATGTTTTACATAGCTATACCTGCAAAAGGGGCCAGCCTGAAGTGATCTAGCAGGACATAATATTCTAATAAAAGTCCCACTTTAAAGTGCAACTAAAACACTCCTATCCTTTTAAGCCACGAAAGCTACCATCTTAGCTTCTGTTTGATCTACAGCTGCAATGGTGCTGCACATGTGATCAGTTATGACACCAGCCATTTGATGGGTTGACAGTTTGGTTGAGGACAAAAGCAAATGTGACAGTTACATTCCTGGAATGCCGGGATTGGTAACTGTTCTTTGAAACCAATAAATGAATGGGTTTACTTACACTTCAAAGTAGAACTAAAGGCAAAACTTTTTTGTTTGTTCTGTATTGTGAATACAGTAAAGAAGGGTTAGAACCTCTGTCAGCTTTTTTTTTTTATTTTTTTGCCATCTATGTCCCATGCTGGAGATTTCCCTTCCCATCCTGTCCCATAGTCAAACCATCAAGTGAGGAAATCTCTCCAAAGTGAAGGAATCCCAGGGTGTCACTAGAACTCGTGTCCCCATTGGATGATTTCCCCTCTATTACTGATATGGGGATAACTCAAAATTTGGGATTATCTTTTACTTTAGATGATAACAGTAGACAGGACAAATAGAGTGGGTGTCTCCCCAACTGGTACAGGCAACAACAAAAACTGACATGTTCTAATCCCTCTCCACTCAATAACTAACTTCTTTCCATCCGGCCACTGTACATAAATTGACTTTCCTTGTTCTGAGCGGACGTTCAGGAATGGCTGTGATCACAGGACACAGCCAAGGCAGGATCGGGATATGGGTGCTGTGATTGACCCACACAATCACGTGATGGCTGCGTCCAATCCCAGCCTTCACCCTGTAAACAGAGACACGTGTCAAAGGCTTAGTGTACTGTGTGTGTGTGTGGAGGGGGGGGGGGGGGATCTGGGACAGCTCTGTGTGTAAATGCATCCTTACACAGAGAACTGTCACAGACCTTTTAGATTCCCCTGCTGCCCCCCCCCCCGCACTGAGTTCCCCCCCCACACACAGTACACCAAGCACCACTGTCCATATACACATCTGTCAAAATGACCCCATAAAACATCTGTACCAGTACATAAAACATTTGTCAGTCTCCCATCACATCTGTACCAGTGTACAAAACATCTGTCAATGTCTCATCACATCTGTACTAGTGCACTGAACATCTGCAATAGCATACCATTGTGACCTCAACATCTGTCAGTGTCCACCAGTGGCCGATCAACATCTGTCAGTGTACCAGTGTCCCACCAATAAATTAATAAAACATTTAAAACGCCCCCAACCCCCCGTGCTTGCGTGCAAAGGTGAACGCACACGTAAACAGCGATCGCACCACACATGTGAGGTATAGCTGCAAACGTCAGAGCGAGATCAATAATTCTAGCACCAGACTTCCTTTGTAACTCTAAACTGGTAACCAATAAAGGCTTATAAGGCATCACCTATGGAGATTTTCAAATACTGAAGTTTGACGCCATTTCACAAGCGTGTGTAATTTTAAAGTGTGATATGTTTGGTATCTATTTACCTGGCGCAACACCATATTTTATATTTTACCAAAAATGTTGGTATCATATTGTCTCTGCATTGAAATTCATGAAATTGTATTTATGCGTTAGTGTGTAAAATTGCGTTAGAAAAACTGTTGCATAAATACCGTGTGACATAAAAAAAATTCAAAACCCTCCATTTTATTCTCTAGGGCCTCTGCTACAAAAATGTATGATGTTTGGGGGCTATAAGTCATTTTCTAGCAAAAATACAGATTTTTACTTGTAATCAAAAGGTGTCAGAAGAAGGCCTGGTCTTAAAGTGGATAATGGCTGAAGGTGCTACTTGAATGTTGCCAGGCTGTGAAAAAGAAATGTTTTCCTATGGGAGCCGTCTTAACTGGTCCGACACAAGTTGGTCCGCCTTTGAAAATGCTCCCTGCACTACTTTGGTCCGACTTTGATCCTACTTCAGCCCATTAAATATCACTGAAATCGGATCAAAGTCGGATCACCGTCTTAACTGATCCAACTTTGGAATGCGGCTTGTGCTCTGATGATCTTGAAGGGGAACTCTACACCAAATTAAAAAAAAAAGGCATGGGTTCCCCCTCCAAGAGCATACCAGGCCCTTGGGTCTGGTATGGCTTTTAAGGGGAACAACAACGGCAAAAAAACTGCATGGGGGTCCCCCCCAAAATCCATACCAGACCCTTATCAGAGCACACAGCCCGGCAGGTCAGGAAAGGGGGTGGGGACGAGCGAGTGCCCCCCTCCTGAACCATACCAGGCCACATGCCCTCAACATGGGGGGTGTGGGTGCTTTGGGGCAGGGGGGCCCTGCCCTCCCCACCCCAAATCACCTTGTCCCCATGTTGATGAGGACAAGGGCCTCCTCCCGACGACCCTGGCTGTTGGTTGTCAGGGTCTGTGGGGGGCTTATCGGAATCTGGAAGCCCTCTTTAACAAGGGGGCCCCCAGATCCCGGCCCCCCACCCTATGTGAATGAGTATGGGGTACATAGTACCCCTACCCATTCACCTAAAAAAAGTAAAAAAAAGTGTAAAAAATAAAACACAGTACACAGCTTTTTAAAGTAATTTATTAATGCAGCTCCAGTGTCTCTTCCGACTTCTCCCCTCTCCAGCTCTTCTGCCTCCTCCGCTGATGTCTTCTGCCTCTGCCGATTCTTCTCCCCTCTCCGGGTCTTCTCGGCTCTACACTGATGTCTTCTAGCCCTCTCCGGTTCTTCTCCCTCTGTTCGCTGTCTTCTGCCTCTGCTGGGTCTTGTCTGCTGTCTTTCAAGTAGCACCTTCAGAGCCGGAGAGGGGAGAAGAAGTCGGAAGAGACGCCTGAGCTGCCTTAATAAAGTTTCCGATAAGCCCCTCGCCCGCAGACCCCGACAGCCAACGGCCAGGGTTGTTAGGAAGAGGCCCTTGTCCTCATCAACATGGGGACAAGGTGCTTTGGGGTGGGGGGGCGCAGGCCCCCCGCCCCAAAGCACCCACACCCCCCATATTTAGGGCATGCGGCCTGGTATGGTTCAGGACGGAAGGGGCTGCTCTGTCGTACCCAACCCCTTTCCTGATCTGCTGGGCTGTGTGCTCGGATAAGGGTTTGATATGGATTTTGGGGGGACCCCCACGCAGTTTTTTCGGCGTGGGGGTTCCCCTTAAAATCCATACGAGACCGAAGGGCTTGGTATGCTCTTAGAGGGGGAACCCATGCCGTTTTTTTTTTTTTTTTTTTTTATTATATTTTGCGTGTAGTTCCCCTTAAAGATTCATACCAGACAGTGCCTGCTATTGTCAGGGATCAACGTCGGATCCCCGTTCACTGAAGTCGGACTTCAAGTCACAGGGCAAAGTCGGATCCACAGTTGTAGCGACTGTCGTGTCGTACCAGTGTGAACCCGGCCTAAGTCCCGGTTCACAGTTGTGTGTAGTGCAAGATTGCATGTGATTCGCATCGCACTGCTGTGCAAATCACATGCGATGTCTGTGTGATGCGTTTTTAGCCATACAGATAGTATGGCTGATATCGCATTCGGACCAAGCTCACACAGGACTCTTTTTTTGGTCCGCACCAGAATCGGATTGCATGGGTGTTCACACTCACAGCAGTTCGCATGTGGCAGTGTGAACTGCCATTGCTTGTCGGGTGCAATGCGGGAATCCGCAGTGGATTTGCAGGGTTTCAGCATTGCATAAGTGTGAACCAAGCCTAACCCACTAGTTTGGGTTATTTTTACCAAAGAAATGTAGCAATATAAATTGTGTTCAAAATTCATGAAGAAAAATTACTTATTTGCAAAATGTTATAACACAAACTAAGAAAAACGCATTTTTTTTCTCAAAATTTTCTGTCTTTTTTTTCATTTGTAGCGCACAAAATAAAAGCACAGTGGTGATTAAATACCACCAAAAGAAAGCTCCATTTGTGTGAAAAAAATGATAAAAATGTAATTTGGGTACAGTGTTGCATGACTGAGTAATTCTCATTCAAAGTGTGAGAGCACTGAAAGCTGAAAAAGCGCCTGGGTAGGAGGGGGGTGAAAGTGCCCAGTATTGAGGTGGTTAAAAGTGAACTCCACCCAAGAATGGGTGAGTCGGTACTCCCTTCCTAGACCCTGACCTGTGGAATAGCGTCAGTTTGGTCCACATCCACCTATCTCCCCTTCCCCCTTTTCTAGCATAAAAGATAAGCTCACCTTTGTAAAAAAAAAAAAAAAAAATCCACCTCTTTTTGCAAAGCCTGCAAAGCATTATCCCTACAATAAGCAGATCACAGGTGCAATGCAGGACTCCTGCAGACTGTCATTGTAAGCTGCCTGCTCGTACCTTGTATGGGCAGGCAGTTACACACTGACAGGAAGAAATAATGAACTACTTATGCCGCGTACACATGAGCGGACTTTTCGACGGACTAGGTCCGAAAGTCTTTCCGACGGACTTTGCAGCCTAGGTCCGCCGGACTTTCAAACGAACGGACTTGGACACACACGATCACTCCAAAAGTCCACTGGTTGCGAATGCGGTGACGTACAGCACGTACGACGGGACTAGAAAAAGGAAGTTCAAGCCCCAGTACGCCACCCTTTGGGCTCCTTCTGCTAATCTTGTGTTTATCTTGTGTTAGTAGAAAATTGGTTAGAGACGATTCGCGCTTTTCAGACTTCAGCTTATTTCGATCGTTTTCTGTGGTTCAGTTTGTGCTTGTGGGGTTTGTATCTGGTTTTCAGTGCGTGTTGGTCAGTTCGTACCTGTATATCAGGCCGTTCTGGTCCGCTCGTTCCTGTTCTTCAGGTCACTCTTCACAGGCCTTGCTGTTCTTCAGTGTGTTCGTTTAAGTTTGTTTGACCAGCTGACCGTTTTGAAGCCATGGTGTACTCATTCTCGAGTTCATGCTGTGTGGGAGCTTGGTGTTGGGGTTCATACTTTGACCCGAGCCCAGTCCATGAACAGGGCGAGGAGGAGTTCATGGACGAAGAATTGGCTGCGCCAGCGTGACCAATTCTTGCACATGCCTTGGCTTCGTGAGATCCGTGAGAATAATCCTGAGGATTTCAGGAATTATCTCAGGCTGACGGACCCCGTTTTTCAACGTCTGCTGGCTTTGCTGACCCCTTATATCAGCAGGCAGGATACCTGCCTGCGGCAAGCCATCACTGCGGAGCAGAGGCTAGTTGCCACTTTGCGTTACTTGGCGCTGGAAGAAGCCTTCAGGACCTTAAGTTCTCGACAGGCATCTCTCCCCAGGCTCTGGGGATCATTATCCCAGAGACCTGTTCTGCCATTATTCAGGTCCTGCAGAAGGACTATATTAAGGTAAGTTTTATCCTTTAACATTACATTATATGTATTTAATGTTTGCTAATGTATTGTATTAATGTCATCATTACCGAATTACCATGATTGGAATATGCTGTGAATGTCCCCTTTATCTTCATGCATGCATGTTTTTATTTTTTAAAATCCTTTTTGGCCTACATGCATATTTGCCTTCACTAACCTCCCCAGCATGCAATCCTGGGCCCATATACACCTATAGCCTAGTTCCTTTAACAATGTATATTGTCAGCTCCATTGTACTGCTTTTCCCGAACCACCCCCTCAAATGTCTCCAAATGTAATGTGTGGTCTTAAACTAATTTTGAACCCTCCCCCACCTCCTCAAATGTCTACAAATGTAATGTGTGGTCTTAAACTAAAAAAAAGGACGGCCGGATGTAGGATGGAGGAGTTCTGCCAGTGTCTCCAGGCTGGTGGCCTGGGATTGCCACCTGATGCCGAGAACGTTGAGGTACTCCCCTCTGTATTCATCGCAGATAAAGCCTTCGGTCTGGGCGAGCACCTGATGAGGCCGTTCCCCCAAAGGACCCTCACCCCGGAGAGGAGGGTTTGGCCAGAGCGAGAAGAGTTGTGGAGAATGCCTTTCGGGATTATGGCCAGCCGGTTCCGTTTGTTTCTCTCAGCCATCAATATGGCCGACTATAAAATCAATCATATAATCATGTGTTGTTGCATGCTCCATAATTTTTTATGAAAACATTCTCAAACATATATTACTTCAGTTGGGCCTGAGGCCGGACTCAGTGCAGAATCTGTACTCACAGGCCTGGATACTGGCCGTACTGGCTTGGCCCCCCAAACCACCCGTCAAGTGCGGGACAGATATGTAAATTATTTTAATGGTAGGGGGGCCATTGCAATGCCAGAACATATTTAACCTTTCAATTAATAAAAAAATCTTTTTTATGATAAAATCTCGAGTTTTTATTCTTGTTTGCTTTTCTTTTTGACTGTCTCCTAGGTTCTCCTAGTGCACTTGTAGTGCCAAGTGCATTTCCCTTTAGTAAATAAGGCCTTTTGTCACTGTAAACACAAAATGAATTCCAAAACTGGTATTGATTATTGAAATAAGCCACACACATTGTTGTTTAAAATTTTTACTGTGTGCATATTCAAACATGTGCATTTTTTAAAAACGTCATTCAATTTAAAAAAAATTTTTTTTGTTTTATATTTGTTACTCAATATAAATGTTTTTTTTTGGGAACAATATTTTCTTTTTTTGTATTTTCTGCATAATTCTTTTTTATTTTTTTTGTAAAAATTTGAATTTTAAAACCGGGTTTTTAAAAAAAAATAACATACCCAACTATGGAACTTACAAAAGTTCAAAATGTAAAAGTTGCAGGTGATGTCACCCATGTAAAAGCCAAATTTTGAAGATGCACAGAAATTGGGAGTCCAAATGGGTAATGTCAACATGTGCTGTCTCCCATCATGGGGATCAATAGACGTGTTTTGTGGGTGCAATCCCTTACTCTCGCCTACTAGCATTATTAGGAAGGGGTTGCAAACACAAAACGCGTACATTGAGATCCCCTGATGGCAGATAGCACATGTTGACACACCATGTGCATCTTCAAAATTTGGCTTTTAAAATTTTAAAACTATAACAGCATAACAATGTTCTCTATTAAAAAGGAAATGAAGAACATGATCAATTGTGTTTTAGGGAAAAAGGGATTAGATTCTCCCCAAAACATCGATCATGTTCTTCATTTCCTATTGCATGATGTCCAGCCGATTTTTCATGCTGTCTAGGTGATTGCACATTTCATCAAAGTGCTCATTCCAGACCATGATCTGCCCAATTAGTCTTTGGGCGCTGTCCGTGGTAAATGGGTCTGCCGCTTGCCCTTCCACAATCAGAACATCACCTAAAATTTTTGAAAAAATATGTATTTAGAAATATGCAGGCATAAATAGATTACCTTAAGCTGGGGTGTCAGACACTCACCTGGTGGGGTGCAGATCTCACCCACTTCCTCAACCTCTCCTTCCTCCAGATCCTCGGGTGGGCTTGGGCTAATTCCCCAATCAGGCTGGTGAGGTCGGGGGGTCCTGGGATCCTCTGACTGTTGTCTGAGTCTTTTCTCCCCTATAAGAATGAAACAAAAGGTATACTTAGCACACTGATATTTGAGTCCAGAAATAGGAATATGAAACATTGCTTTAAGTGGTGTACAATTGTCTGTTTGTGAAAAGATCCATGTTGAAGACATGATTCAAATTTCCTTTTAACCAAACTGCAATACTTACCTTTTTTGGCCAAGTTTGACAGACACCTCAAGTATCCCCTGGAGCCCCTGTGTGGATTACCCTAAAAAATGTTCTCTGGTGTCCCACAGTACACTAGTGCTCCTGAGTCCAGATGTGGAAACAGCTGCAGTGTCCTGTCCTTACATTACACTGAATCATTTTTTCAAAGCATTCTAGTCTCAAACACATCAACACAACAATATCCTAAACTTCTTTTAATAAGACAAATTATCAAGTCCAAAATGTATGTAGAACCCTGTACCTTCATATTTCTTGGCAAACAAACGACATTTAGGTAGAAACATATGTATTTCAAACGAACGATATTTACGAACGATCGCATACAGTACAACAGTATAAACAAAAAGCATATGGATCAGCATGCAAATTAAGTATAATAATAAGGACACACGACAAGTACTTACTTTTTTTAAGCACCTTCTTGATTCTTCGATATTGATCTGGCTCCTTCGTTTTAAGGTCGGACCAGTGCCTTCGCAATTGGTCTTTAGTCCGTTGTACCCCAAATTGCTGCTCCAGAGTGGTGACAACTGAGGACATTATTTGGTCCTTCCGCAAATTGGGTCGGGTGTACGGACCATTTTTGCCATCATAGTCCTCCCTCCTCAAGATGTCCACCATTTCTTCAAAGGCCATGTTGGCATTAAATCTCCTCCTGGATCTGGATGTTTGGTGCTCCGGGCTTTCCTCCGCGCTAGTTCCTGATAATGTCTCCGCCATCTTTATCTATATACTCCCACTGCGCAGGGAAGAGAGAAGGAGCAGGGAAAATTCGTCATAAAGAACGTCAGGGGCGGGCGATGCAGGTGGAGCATGACATATGACATATGTGCAGTGTATATAAAGCTAATACGCTGGCCTACGTATGTCCGAACGGAAGTAGCGAGCGCCCTAAATTTAAAGATTTAAACTTGGCCCATCACAGTGGCCTATACTGCTTCAAAATTGAGCCCTATATTGGGATAAGATACTGAGAGTTTGCACTGACATTGGTGTTTTTGTTTCTTGTGTGTGTGTGTGCCCTATATTGGGATAAAGATAATACTGTGAGTTTGGACTGACATTACTGTTTTTCTCTTGTGTATTGTCTTTCAGAAAAAATGAATCCCTTTAAGGAGCAGGACTTTTTGAGTCATTTTATTGACCTATATCAAGCTAACCGAAACCTGTGGGAGGTCAAGCACCCCTTGTATTTCAATAAGCAAGCAAGGCACGCAACACTGGGGATACTTCTGGAGTTTGTAAAGACTCGAGTCCCCCAGGCAGACATTAGGTTAGTGGACAATAAAATTGGGATCTTGCGGAATATGTACAGGCGGGAGCACAAGAAGATACAGGAGTCCCTCAAATCAGGAGCAGCAGCAGATAAGGTTTATGTCCCCAAGCTGTGGTAATACCCCAAACTGCGTTTTCTGGATGACCAGACATAAGCGAGACAATCGCTTTCGACCCTTCCCTCCACACTTTCCTCCACCCCAGCAGAGGCATCCCAAGAAGAACCGGGCCCTTTCATCCTTGAAGTGGATGTGCCCAGCTTGAGCCAGGTATACTTTTTTTTGGAATTATTGATTGTCCTAATATTAATGATGTAAACTAAAATGTTTTAATTGCTTACAAATCAATGATTTAATCACAAAAATTATTATGTATACATATCACTAGACAGTAGTGGCCAAAAATGTTGTTCAAATATTGGTGAACATCTAGAAAAATGGTGGGGTCAAAATGATAGCCTGTATTTGTTTAAAATTCAATTTGCAAGTCATGAGCTGAAAATTGTGTGTGATTGATGAAGGAAAAAATACAACTATGTCCCTTTTTTATACACAAGATGAGCTCAGTCAGGAGGAGGCCGTGCCCAGTGGTAGAGAGGAGGAGGCCGTGCCCAGTGGTAGAGAGGAGGAGGCCGTGCCCAGTGGTAGAGAGGAGGAGGCCGTGCCTAGTGGTAGAGAGGAGGAGGCCGTGCCTAGTGGTAGAGAGGAGGAGGCCGTGCCTAGTGGTAGAGAGGAGGAGGCCGTGCCTAGTGGTAGAGAGGAGGAGGCCATGCCCAATGGTAGAGAGGAGGAGGCCGTGCCCAGTGGCAGGCAGGAGGTGGCTGGGCCCAGTAGGAGCCTCACAGAATGCCAGGTGCCTCCCCTCCACCTTCCCACCAATAGGCCCAGGAAGATGACCAGAACAGAGGAGCAATCACTTGTCCTCATTCGGAAAGCCACCCAAATCCTCAGTAACCCCCCCCAGTACTGAAGAGGCCTATGGTACATATTTGGCCACCAGGTTGATGGAATTGGAGAAGGGCCAACGCCTCCTGTGTGAGGGGCTTTTTTCTGAGGCCCTTCAGAAGGGGTTGAGGGGCCAGCTTACTGAAACCAGCCATATTTATGATGAAGCCCCTACTCCTCCTCCTCCTGCCACAAGTACACCACCAGAGGCACAGCCTCCAAGGAAGGCTGCAGAGAAGCGTGGAGGGAAGGCTGCAGGGCAGCGTGGAGGGAAGAGTCGAAAGTGATTGCCTGGCTTCAGTCTGGTCTGACAGAAGACGCAGATTGTGCTCCCTATTATATGGACTCCGCAAGATCCCAATTTTGTTTTCCACTGACTTGATGTGTGCCCTGGGGGACAAAAGGCTTCACAAATTCCAAAGGTGTCTCCAGTGTTGCCTTCCTCTTTTTTTTGTTAACCAGAATAAATGGCTTATTTATTTAAAAAAAAAAAAATTACTATGTGTTTTTATTCAAAAGACAGTTTGTGAGTAGGCAGGTACATGTCAAAAAGACTATGGGTTGTTTACAAAAGGCAAATTCATTTTGCAAGACAAGTGCAAAATACAAGTGCAAAGTGCACTTGAAATTGCACTGCAAGTGCACTTGTTGGAAGTGCAGTCGCTGTAAATCTGAGGGGAAGATCTGAAATGAGGGGAAGCTCTGCTGATTTTATCATCCAATCATGTGCAAGCTAAAATGCTGTTTTTTTAGTTTCCTTGCATGTGCCCCTCGGATCCACAGCCACTGCGCTTCCAAGTGCTCTTTCAGTGCAATTTCAAGTGCACTTTGCACTTGTAGTGTTAAATGAATTTGCCTTTTGTAAATAACCCCCCATGTCAAATTGACAAGGGACACCAACCTCATTAAGGTTCATAAAAAAATACGAGATAATAATGTTATTGTGGTGACTCGAAACTCCAAAAAAAAATGAAAAATGGAAATCACTAGATTTTTTTTTTATTTTTTAACAAATTGGAAAATATATATTGTTGAAATATAAAATTATAAAAGATGAGTCTAAAAAAGAATTGTAAACATTATGGAGATCTGGCTTTTAAAAACTAGAATATTAGTCATGACATGAGGATAAATAATGAAGAAAGAAGTTTGTGAGAACTCTGCGTGAATAAGCAAAACTATAAGCAGCAAAGCAACTTCATTCTAGCATCATAAAGAAGAAAAGAATGCACTGTATTAAAAGATCACAAAATTAGCAGCATGAGGAATGTGCTAGCTTCAATACGAAGGCTAGTTTTACCAGACCGAACGCTTCCGTCTTGTACTTGCTTCAGAGCATGCGTCATTTTTGGTCCGTCGGACTAGCACACAGACGAATGGTTTGCACGCTAGAAAGCCGAGTCCGTTGGACAGATTTGAAACATGTTTTATTTCTAGGTCCATCGGATTTTTGGGAAAAAAGTCCCCTGGAGCCCACACACGATCGAATAGTCCGATGGAGTCCGGTCCGCCGGACCAAGTCTGCCGGAAAGTCCGCTTGTGTGTATGCGGCATTAGAGAGCTCAACAGCTTCCTGGTAGTTCTTTGAGAACTACAAGCCGACAGCCACAAAGGCTGTCAGTACGTGTAGTTCTTGGGCAGAGCCCCGTGTTTTTTTTTAAATTGTGATAGCAAGTTTGGGGAGAAGGTCCCTGGCTCGCTGTCACTAGTGGCAGCGAGTCGGGGAGAGGCTACAGCAGTGGGAACATGTTACATGTTCTACCCTAAAAACAAGTGGAATATGTAACATGTTCCCAAAGGTAAATGTATCCTTTAAGTATGTAACCATCTTAATGATGTCTTAGTTTTGGGAGAGAAAATAACCATTAGATCAACACATTTCCTGGAATCGTGTTCTGCTCCTTCAGGAGAACCTTTAACACATCACTAAAAGTTAGACAGTTGCATACTTGAAGTTCATTTGGCTGTAATTCTCCTGTTGATTACAGGAGTGCAGTTCATTCTGCACTCCTGTGACCCGTTTTCAGTAGACAGTGGGCTGAAGTCACAGAGCTGGTCCAGGCTCGGGCAAGATTATGACAATGAAGTTGGGATCCGCCCACATGCCTGGACTGGTACCCGGCTCAGCTTCTCAGCGAGCTGCTGAGAGCCTAAACCGGCCGCTCCCACCCCTCCACAGCCCAACGCTCCAGTGAGCGTGGGGGGGGGGGGGCAGGGCAGAGAGCTGCTGACTATAGCCTCGTACACACGATTGGATTTTCTGATGGGAAATGTGTGATGACAGGCTGTTGGCGAAAAATCCGACCGTTTGTACGCTCCATCGAACAATTGTTGTTGGATTTTCCAAGAACAAATGTTGGATGGCAGGTTTTAAAATTTTCCGCGGACAAATGTCAGTTGTCAGATTTTCCGAGCGTGTGTACACAAGTCCGTCAGACAAAAGTCCAAAGTACAAACACGCATGTTCAGAAGTAAGGACGAGCCAGAAATGGTCGGTCTTGTTAAACTAGGGTTCGTAATGGAGAATTAACATTCATGGAGCAACAAATTATGAAATCTCCAAATGCAGTGCACAGTCTTTTCTTCTTTATAAGGGATAATAATGAAGCTGCTTTGCTGGTGATACTGACGGAATTATGCCAAACGTATTTATAAAGTCATTTTTTTTGCTAGTTATATCAAGAAAATTTTTTTTTTTTTTTGGGTCAAGTTACCACAACACCATTATCTCGTAGTTTAGAAGAGATGCAAGATACAACTATGTTGGTGTCCCTTGTTAATGTTACATTGTATTTTTTAAATGTACCTGCCAACTCCCAAACTATCATTTGAAGTAAAACACATAGCCAAGTATTTTTCTATTATTTTTTTTTATTTAATAGGGATCACAAGAAGATCCTCTAAAAAACAAGAGGAAAGAAGCGATGGAGAAACTGTTGGAATTGGTGAACCCTTTGTACCCCAGGGCAGACCTCAGTTATGTGAAGAGCAAAATTGGGAACCTGAGGAGTACATTTATGGGGAGCACAAGAATGTCCTGGACTCAGAGAGATCAGGAGCAGCAGCAGATAACTGGTATGTCCTCAGGCTGTGGTATTACCACAGCCTGCGGTTTTTGACAGACCAGACCGAACCCAGGCCATCAACGCTCCCTTCCACATCGGCTGAGGCAATTTTTTTTCTTGTGCATTATTACAAAAAAAATTTGTAAATAAATTATACATGTTATCTGCTATCCAAATAAAAATTAAATAACTTAACCAAAAAGTGCATTTTCAGCATACAAAAATAAAGTATAACAACTAAAATAATTATTTTTGAACAAAAAACAAAAAGCAAATTAGTAATTATATGGATGATAATCCCTAGACCAGTGGGGTTGTTGGGGGTCTTGGGGCTGGAACTGCCAATGTCTTGCATGCTGCTGTGGTGTGTGGGGCTGCTGTGGTGGGGCATCCAAATCATAGATCTGGGTTCTTGATTACATTTCTCCCCTCCCCCTTGTTGAGGAGCTGGAGGATTAGTTCCTCGCACATCCTCCTTTGGTCCACATTCATATCCCTCAACTTATTTGCTGTCAGACAGCCAAATGCCTCAGCTGCATCTGGGGTCATAGTGATGGTAGTTGCGTGGCTCAGAAAGGCAGCTGTGGCCTCGTCTAGGTTTCTGCTTTTCCTGGCCCTTTTAGCAGGAGGGAGTAGGGGAGGGATCTGGGACTCCGTGTGGCTGCTGGCCATGGGCTCCTCCTGAAGGACACTTTCCTGTGTATGAAAATGGGACATTATTATTTTTGTAAAAATTTTGGTCACCAATCACACAATTTTGAGCTCATGACTGTTGCAAATTGAATGTGGAGAAATAGAAGAGACTATTATTCTGACCCCAGCACTTTTCCTTTTTGTCCCAATCATTTTTTGCCACTACTGTCTATTGATATTGAAACCACTTTGTTAAGGCAGAAATTTAGGAACAATAATGTCTAGTTATCATCATTCTTGGATACATTTTTGGATACAAATATGTTAAACAATGCTATACCTGGGTCAAGCTGGGCTCCTCCACATCTTCATCCTGTGTCGAAGGACCAGGGTGGACCTCAGGAGCTGTGACCTCATCCGATGTGAAAGGGAGTGTTGACAGTGATAGCCTGGGTTGGGTTTGGTTGGACAAAAAATGCAGGCTGTGGTAGTGCCATAGCCTGGGGATATATGTCAACTGCTGATGCTCCTCCACATCTTCATCCTGTGTCGAAGGACCAGGGTGGACCTCAGGAGCTGTGACCTCATCCGATGTGGAAGGGAGTGTTGACAGTGATAGCCTGGGTTGGGTTTGGTTGGACAAAAAATGCAGGCTGTGGTAGTACCACAGCCTGGGGATATATATGTCATCTGCTGATGCTCCCGATCTCTGTGATTCCTGGAACTTCTTGTGCTCCCTATTAAACGTGCTCCTCAGGTTCCCAATTTTGCGCTTCACAAAATTTGTCTGCCCTGGGGTACAGAGGCTTCACCAGTTCAAGAAGTTTCTCCATCGCTGCCTTCCTCTTGATTTTATTCAAGTAATTCCCACTTTTCACCTTCCACAGACAGGGCAGCTCCCGGTATTGGTCAATAAATTGAGGCAAAAAGTCCGGTGCAGTGAATTTATCCACCATTTTCTAATATTTCTCTGAAGCCTGCAAGACAGAACACAAGACAAACCATAATGTCAGGCTTAACTCATAATCTGGTCCCAATATAGGCCTCAATCTAAGCAGTATAGGCCACTAACACCACCGATGCCCCAATTTACAATTTTACCTTCGTTTAATGGCTCCTTTTGCGTGTTGGCGATGGTGATCGTTTGTCCTCCACTCCCAGATCGTTCCTACGTTTGTTACATAGATCGCGCGTTATGGCTTTATATACACCGCACATGCGTGAAACTCCACCCCTGTCCTTCTTTCTAGTGTATTCCCCGCCTCTTCTCTTTCTGGGCAGTGGGAGAGCAAATGGCGGTGAGACAGCAGGGGTGTGGTGAGAGCAGCAATGATGAAAACCCAGAGAAAGCCACCTCCAGATCCAACTGGAGCTATAAGGCCACAAATATGTCATTTGAAGAAATGGTGGAGATGATGGACATCTTAGTGAGGACAGACTATGATGGGAAGCATGGACCTTATAGAAACCCAAATGCCAGAAAGGCCAAGATCATGGCAAAAGTTGTCAGGAGTCTGCACAGGAATTTTGGGGTACCACAAAACGAGAATCAGTTGAGAAAATGCTGGTGAGACCTTAAATTGAGAGAGGAAGATCAGTATAGAAAGATCAGGAAAGTGCTGTGAAAAAGTATTTGTCCTGTGTTCGTATTATTACTTTCGTGCTGGTCTATGTTCTTTTCTTTACTGTTCTACACTTTAAAACGCCAAGTTTTCTTTTCACGGACACAGGAATCATTTGCGGGACATTAAACATTGTTTGATCTACCACTAATACTTCGTTTTTGGGAGATGCACGTTAAATGCATTTGTTATGGCCTATTTTGATGTAAAGAAGTTCATTAGATTGTTGTCTAGATGTGTTTGTAACTAATGAAATTTCAACTTTATTCAGTGTCAGTAGAGGACACTCAGCAGCTGTTTACACATCTGGATGCAGGAGCACCAGTGTGGAACACCATAACACCGTTGTTATGGTGTCCCACGCAGGTGCTCCAGTGGATACTAGGGGTATCTCCATGTGTGAAACTTGCACAAAAAAGATAAGTATTCCTGCTTTGGAAAGGGAAAAAATCATGTATTCAGCTTGGAACTCTGCCAAAACAGACAATTGAAAGACACTTCCCAAACAATGTTGCATATTACTATTTCTAGCCTAACATATCTGTCTGCTAAGTATACCTTTTTTGGATTCACATAGGGGAGAAAAGAAGAGGGACATCTGAGCTGTGCGTGGACACCAGTAACCCAGCACCTCCTGAAGATACAGAAAGTCAACTCACCAGACACCCTGAAGAAGATGTTGATGCTGATGTGCATGAAGTACTGTGTGAAGTTCTCAAATCTGTGTCAACCATAGGTCAGTGGCTGAGACTGCAGCTTCAAGTAATAGATGGATGCCTACATATTTCTAATACATGGTGTGTTTTTTATTTTTTAGGTGATGTGGATGTTGTGACCAAATTTACGTCAGCAGTGCAAGTGCACAAATACTTATCAGTGAGCTCTTGGTTTGCAATAGGGAATTGTAGAAAATGAAAGAATTATCAACATCACCAATATTTTAGCTAAAATTTAAAAAACAAACATGTTTTATTTTTTTTCGTTATGTTGTACATGTGTTTGTACAGTTTTAAATTGATTAACCCTGGCACATTTTTTTAATAGTTACAACTGTTATATTTGAATGTACAATTTCACTTTAGCAAAAGATTGAGATATGAACCTGCAACTCCATGACTTGTCATGATTTTTTTTGTTGCCTACATCATGTTAAACAGGAACCCAACCGATGCGTTTCAGCACTTGCAGCCTTCGTCAGATGAGTAATTATGCTTTAGGTGAAACACATCAGCTTGTTTCTTATTTACATTTTTGGTGAGAAAAAGAGGAATCATCGAGTTTGCACCCCCAGCTACAGCACCAAATTGGACACCGCACATTGTTGAATATGGTGGGGTAGCTTGGCCAAAAATATTGTCATGTACAAAAAGCTTGAAGGTGTGCTTTCACACATTGTACAAATATCCGTGTTTTGTATATTACTATTTCACCCAAAAACTTGAATACCTTCACCAGTTTTTTTAGTTACACATTAACCTGTAATTTATGGAGTTTTATAAGAAACTTTTATAAGAAATGTGGCTGTTAGCCAAGTTACATCTAAAAAAAGTAGGAACCAACTTTCTGTCTGTCCTTGCTTCTTTAGGAATGCTGTATTTTGTTTGCAGGAAAGTACAAATATGTACTTTGTTCATTTAAGGATGCAAATTGGTTTGGGCAACAAAGCCTTATGTAGCGAGTGCAAAAATCGATGTAAGCCCTGGTTCACATTGATGCTATTTTGAAAGCCCCTGTTGACGACTGTTTAGTCTAAACGCGTAGGGCTAGCATTTTCAGCTTCCCACACTGCCATTTTTATCCTCATTGTGATCACTTTTTATTCGTCTATGGTGTTTTACTACAATAAATCCCATTTGTTTGACCTACACCATGTGGAGTTCCTCCTTTTTCTTTTCCCACATTTTTATGCTGAATTATCCCTGGATCTTCCCCTCCTGGTAATGGGAGTGGCAGCCGTCCAACTTTCGTCTGTGACCACCACCATCCATCGGTGCTCGCGGCCCACAAGATATCGCTTGGCTGGACATCACGGTAGATCCTCCCTATGCCTTTCTGAGGCACTGCTATATGGTATGTGCATCCTACGGATCCGGTAAGGGTACCCATTTATTCCTATTGAAAAGCCATACGTCTTCTGGTGTTCACTGTTGCCTTTCAACTTGAGGAGATATCCCATCACTGTTTCTTCACATATGGACTTTTACATTTTGCTGTTTCATATTTCACATATGGACATTTGATTGTAATTTGTTTTTCACACTTTTTGCATTTGAATGTGTGCTTATCGTATACTTACATGTCTAAACCACATAGTTTATTTTATATTGGGCCACTTTGATGGGGGTTAAAAAGAGCCTGAAGCGACTTGACAGGATGCCAAAGGCATTTTCAACAACCCTTCTGGCACGAGAGAGCCTGTAGTTGAATATTCTTTGCTCTGGGGTACATGTTCCCCCAGAGCAAAGGCCTCGTCTGTGACAAAAACAAAATTGAAGCCCTCAACATTGTCCTGAGCAGGTGGCAAAGTTAAGGTGCCATTCTGGAGCCGATGGTAAAACTTCGTCTGCATGATGACAACTTCATCCGAGTTGCGGCCGTTCTTCGCAACATCCAAAAAAAGAAACTCATACGTTGCAGAAAAAACAGCTAGCAGCACTATGCTGCAAAAGCCTTTGTAATTATAGTAGTATAAGCCCGAGTTGGGTGGAGGGACAATCCTCACATGTTTCCCATCAATAGCACCACCACAGTTGGAAAAATCCCATTGATGCTGAAACTGGCCTGCAACATCCTGCCATTGCTGGGGGGTGGAAGGAAACTGTGGAGTCAAAAAAGAAAGAAGAAATTACTACTTCTGCATATAACATTGCAAACAGATTTGACAAAAACATTCTTGGCCAACATAAGTATGTCAGAAAAATTACGCTGCACTAAAGTGTATTGTGACAATCAATAAGTAAATCAAAAACAAAAAAAATTATATATGTTTTTTTATTTTTGATTTACTTATTGATTGTCACAATACACTTTAGCGCAGCATAATTTTTCTACATTGGATTGAGTGCATGGTTTATGAGACGTGATCTACGCATGCAGCTTGGTGGGGATATTCTTTTGGGCATAAGATCAGTGTGGCTCGCAGGGTTTTCCCTTTGTTTATAAGTATGGCTGGCTCAGCCCTTCCTTCTCTGAGCTGGCCGCTCAGCTGTCGGCTAATTGCCAGCTCTCATCTCTCTCCACAGTTAACCAGCTGTTGTGGATCTGCTCGTCAGTCCCGCCTACTTAAAGATCTCCAGCTCACTTCATTCCTTCCTTCGCCTTGGTCACATCACAAGAAACCATCTCCACTTGACCACTGGGAACTTAAACCCCATTAATAACCAGACCAATTTTCAGCTTTCGGTGCTCTCACATTTTGAATGACAATTACTCAGTCATGCAACACTGTACCTATATGAAATTTTTGTCCTTTTTATTCACACAAATAGAGCTTTCTTTTGGTGGTATTTAATCACCGCAGTTTTGTTTTTTTGCGCTATAAAAGAAAAGAAAAGGCCACAATTTATAGTGCTACATATCTTTGGTAAAAATAAGTACAAATTGGTGTATATTATTTGGTCTTTGTGAAAGTTATAGAGTCCAAATATCTGAAAATTGATCACACCTGAATTACTGATGGCCTAATTTCTTGAGACCCTAACATGCCAGAAAAGTACAAATACCCCCCAAATGACCCCTTTTTGGAAAGAAGACATTCCAAGGTATTTAGAAAGATGCATGGTGAGATTTTTGAAGTTGTCATTTTTTCCCACAATTCTTTGCAAAATCAAGATTTTTTTTTTCTTTCTTTTTTTCACCAAAGTGTCATATTAGCAGGTTATTTCTCACACACCGCATATGCATACCACAAATTACACCCCAAAACACATTCTGCTATTACTCCTGAGTATGGCGATACCACATGTGTGAGACTTTTACACAGCGTGGCCACATACAGAGGCCCAACATGCAGAGAGCACCTTCAGGCGTTCTGGAGCACCCAGGCCAATTCTGACATTTCTCTCCTACATGTAAAAATCATCATTTATTTGCTAGAAAATTACATAGAACCCCAAAACATTATATATGTTTTTTTAGCAAAGACCCTAGAGAATACAATGGAGGCCGTTGCAACTATTTATCTCGCACGGTATTTGCGCAGCAATTTTTCGAACGTGTTTTTTTTTGGAAAAAAAACTGTTTTGTGCTTTTAAAAAAAATAAATAAACAGTAAAGTTAGCCCAGTGTTTTTGCATAATGTGAAAGAAAAAGTTACGCGAAGTAAATAGATACCTAACATGTCACCCTTCAAAATTGCACATGCTCATAGAATGGCGCCAAACTTCGCTACTTCAAAATCCCCATAGGCAAACTTTTACTGGTTACATGTTTTGAGTTACAGAGTAGTTCTAGGGCCAAAATTATTGCTCTCGCTCTACCGATCGCAGTGATACCTCACATGTGTGGTTTGAACACAGTTTTCATATGTGGGCAGGACTTACGTATGCGTTCGCTTCTGCATGCAAGCACACGGGGACAGGGGCGCTTTAAAAAAAAAAAAAATGTTATTGTTCATTTTACTTTATTTTGACACTTTTTGCCAAAAAAGTTATTTTTTGATCACTTTTATTCCTATTACAAGGAATGTAAACATCCCTTGTAATAGGAATATGGCATGACAGGTCCTCTTTACAGTGAGATATGGGGTCAATAAGACCCCACATCTCACCTCTAGGCTGGGAAGCCTGAAATAAAAAAAAAAGATCCTGGCTTCAATCGTAGCGGTGAGTTGGTAGAAGCACCGGAGGGTGGTGGGAGGGGGGAGGACGTCCCCTCTCGCCTCCCGTAAGAACGATCAAGCAGTGGAACAGCTGCTATGATCGTTCTTATGGTGTAGTGAATCGCCGGCTGAAAAAGCTGATATCTGAATAATGCTTGTAGTTGCAGGCATCATTCAGATATCCCTGCACAAAGTCAAGGACGTCATATGATGGCGGGCGGGAAGTGGTTAAAACACATTTTTTTTTTAACACAATGTTGTCCATTTATACAATATTTCTAACACATAGCATGCACATACCAAAAATGACACCCCAAAATAGATTCTCCTACTCCTCCTGAGTATGGCGATACTACATGTGTGAGACTTCTACAGCCTGGCCACATACAGAGGCTGAGCATGGCAGAGTATGGCAAGCATGGCTGGGTATTGCACAGGGTATTGCACAGGGTATTGCAGAGTTTCGTACAGGGTATTGCACAAGGTATTGCACAGGGTATTGCAGGGTATTGCACAGGGTATTGCAGGGTATTTCTGAGCATGGAGGGATGGCTGAGCATGGATGTGGCTCTGTGTCACAGAGCAGCGCTGTGGGCACTACACATCCAGCCCACAGCGCTGCTGCCATCCGATCCCTTCCCCTCTGTACCAATTGGTACATGTCATGACGCCGGTTTGTTTACATGTAGTCGATCCGTCATTTGACGGAGCGATCACATGGTAAACGGCCGCGATCAGCAGCCGTTTACCGTGATGTGCCGGATCCTCTGTACCCGGCTGTCACAGATGTTCTCGGGTGTGCGCCCCAGGGGGCGTGCGAGAGCGGAATTCTAGGAGGACGTCACTGTACGCCCTCCCAGAGTTAATCAACCGCCCTGTAGCCGTCATTCGACTATTGGCCGGTTGTTAATTGGTTAAAGACTGGCTTTGCTGACATCCCTTCTGGCTCCTTATCCTGCTGGCTGTTCCTCTACTTGGATCCCTGACTTCTGGCCTGGCTGATTACCTGGTCTGGTTACTGAACTCTGGCTTGGCTGACTACCCGCTCTGGTTACTGGACTCTGGCTATGCTTTGACTACGCTTACTCTATTTACCTTTTTATTTTTATTAATAAACAAGTGTGATTTTACTGTACTTCTGTCTCGGTCTGGTTCATGGTTTCTGACAGTATAAAATTTAAATGAGTATTTAAAGACAAAAGTGTAAGGTCAACTTATCAGATTCATCACCCCCTCTGGTGGCCCATTAGAAAAATATGGTGGGGGGGAGGTAATGGGTTGGTATTTTGGACAGGTAACCCTCTCCACTTCCATTAGAGCTGAATGCATAAATAATGTGTGATACTTTGGCCAGCCCTCCTTACTTACACTATTGGCGGCCCAGTGCATAGGTAAGAAGTGTCATAATCAAAAAATATGGATACTGTCAGGGCTGGGCTCAGCCTTTCCTTCTCTGAGCTCAGCTGTCAGCTAGTTGCCAGCTCCTATCTCTCCACAGTTACTCAGCTATTGATGATATCATGCTCGTCACTCCTGCCTACTTAAGCTGTCCAGTCTAGAGGAGCTCTGCCTTCGCCTTGGTCAACATCACAGAAACTATCTCCTGCAATCCTGTTCAAGACTTGCTTTGCTGACATCCCTTCTGGCTCCAGATCCTGCTTGCTGTTGCACTACATCGATCCCTGACTTCTGGCTTGGCTGACTATTCATTCCGGTTACTGAACTTTGGCTGTTTTGACTACGTTTGTTCTTTTTACTTTTATTATTAAACAAGTGTGATTTAACTACTTCTGTCTCAGCCTGATTTCATGGTTTCTGACAGTAGACGAAGGCCATGAATTCAGAAGATGCAGTCAATCCACTTGTTGGTAATATTTTTTCCAGATTGGATGAACTGAAGGTATGTCTGGTTCCGCTCCGCTTCCCCAGCAATTTGGGGGCGATCCAGTCCAATGCAAAGGGTTTCTCAACCAGGTTGATATATACTTTGAGATGCTGCCCCAGGCGTTTCCCACGGAAAAAGCAAAGTAGGTTTCGTGATATGTTTACTTTCTGAGAGCCAACTACACCATTGAATTCCATACTCTGGCAGCAGAGGTTGTGTGGAACAATGAGGCCCTCGTGGCTGCTTTTTCTCATGGTCTCTCGGATACCATCAAGGAGGAGATACAGCCCGAGATATAACCACTGAGCTGGAGAAGTTGATCACGTTTGCCATCCTCATTGACTCCAGACTCAGAGAAAGACTCTCTTTTAAGGAGCACTTGCAGAAGCCTCCTGTACGTTTGTCTCTGAGCTTTGCAGTCCCACCCGTGCCTCCCTCACCTCCCATGCCTCCTGGTACCGAGTCAATCAGTGAAGGTGAACCCTTGCACTTGGGTTCCACGTGTCTCTGTACGGATGAGAGAACCTTTTGGAAGAGGGAGAGTTTGTGCCTTTATTGTGGCCAGGCAGGTCACTTTTTGAAGTCTTGTCCTACCCGTCCAGGGAATGCCCGAACCTTGAGGTCCTGTCACGGACAGACGTTAGGTGGTGTTGTTTCATTCCCAGTTATCCAGAAGGATAAGCCCCTGGTTTCAGTCACCCTTTCTTGGGCTGAGTCGTACGTCGAGATTAGACTCTGGGGCTGCAGGCCTGTTCATTGATGCTTCCTTTGTATCGAAGCACTCAATTCCGCTGCAGCTGCTTGATACTCCACTTGCCATTGAGGCTGTAGAGACCTCTACAACCTGCCCATGTGACTCATGAGGCGGCTCCGTTGTCCACCGGCCGTATGATTGCGCAATTGACCTTCAACCTGGTGCCATACCCCCTCGTGACCGGGTTTACCCTTTATCGGTCTCGGAGGATAAGGCCATGGAGGAGTATGTTGCAGAGGTACTTTCTCGAGGTTTCATCCGCAAATCCTCTTCTCCTGCTGGTGCTGGTTTCTTCTTTGTGAAGAAGAAGAGTGGTGAACTGAGACCTTGTATTGATTATAGTGGTCTCAATCGTTTCACGATTAAGAATGCCTACCCGATTAAGTTGATTATGGAATTATTTGACCACCTCAAGGAAGCAACGTTTTTCACAAAACTTGATTTGAGAGGGGCATACAATCTTGTGAGGATTAAGGAGGGCGATGAGTGGAAAACTGCTTTTAATAACAGAACAGGCCATTATGAGTACCTTGTTGTCAGAAGAAGCCTTCGTTCCGGTCGTTTTTCACGCATCCTGGCGAAACGGCGTTCCGGCGCATTCGCGGCTCGGCGCTACGGCGCTCGCACACGCGCACTGGTGCACACCCAACGTGATTCCCTGGGCAGTCTATAAAAGGCGCTCAGAGAATCAAACAAGTTGCTGGTTTGTCTCAGCTTCCTGTATTATCTGAACCTGTATCCTGTATCTCTGCTTGACTACCCGTTGTGACCCGGATTTGCCTTTGGACTTCTCTTTGCTTCTCTCCTGGACCTGACCTCGGCCTGTTTATCGGATTCCCACCAATCTCCTGTGTTTGACCCTCGGCCTGTTACCTGGACTGTCTCCTGTCTCCTAGCCTGACTTCCTGCTTGTACTTGGACTCTCCTTATCTTGTCATCCCTACCTTGCAGATCCTGCAGTGCCATAGCACCATCCCGGTGTTTGATCCTCTGCCTAGCTCTGGACTTTCTGCCTGTTGTCTCCGACTGCACTTTGCCTACCAGTACCTGCACAGCGGCTCTTCTCTGTCAAGACCCCACAAGCAAGTCACCTACGGTCCATTGTGGAGCCTGTGCCTCTTCGTGCCGTTCCCTCCCTGTCCCAACTTCAGGGGGCGGACTGCGCGTAGTCGCAAAGGCGAAACCGCTCTCGGCATCTCGGCCTCGGTGAGTACTATCAGTGACACTCGTAATGCCTTTTGGCCTTTGTAACGCCCCAGCAGTTTTCCAGGAAATTATTAATGATGTCCTCCGAGATTTGTTGCAGTTATGTGTGGTGGTTTATCTCGATGATATCCTCATATTTTCCAAGTCACTGGAGAGCCACCACACAGATGTCTGTCGTGTGCTTCAGAAACTAATGCCCTGTACACACGGTCAGACATTGATCGGACACTCCAACCACAAAATCCATGGATGTTTTCCGACGGATGTTGGCTCAAACTTGTCTTGCATACACACGGTCACACAAAGTTGTCGGGAAAGCCGATCGTTCTAAACGCGGTGACGTAAAACACGTGCGTCAGGACTATAAACGGGGCAGTAGCCAATAGCTTTTGTCTCTTAATTTATTCTGAGCATGCGTGGCACTTTGTGCATCGGATTTGTGTACACACGATCGGAATTTCCGACAACGGATTTTGTTGTCTGAAAATTTTATAGCAAGTTCTCAAACTTTGTGTGTCAGAAATTCCGATGGAAAATGTGTGATGGAGCCCACACATGGTCGGAATTTCCACCAACAAGGTCCTATCACACATTTTCCGTCGGAAAATCCAACCGTGTGTACAGGGCATAAGAGAGAACAATCTCTATTGTAAACTGGAGAAGTGCGAGTTCCATGGTGAACAGGTTAAATTCCTGGGTTACGTTATTTCCACTGTTGTTTTTTCCATGGACCCAGAGAAACTTTTGGCAGTTCTATAGTTGCCCCGACCCGTGGGTTTACGTCCCCTGCAGCGTTTCCTGGGCTTTGCCAACTATTATTAGAAGTTTATGCGTAACTTCTCGTCTCTGGTCAAGGCCCTGACTAATATGACCAGAAAGGACAGTAACCCACAGAGTTGGTGTCTGGAGTCCTTTAAGGCCTTTGAGAGTCTGAAGACTGCCTTTGTTTCTGCTCCTGTGTTGGCACATCCTGATCCTACGTTACCTTTTATCCTTGTGGTTGATGCTTCTGAGACTGGTGTTGCCGCCCTTCTGTTTCAACGTCCTACCTCTGAGAGCGCTATGCATCCTTGTGGCTACTTTTCCAAAAAATTGTCACCTGCGGAGTGCAATTACGAGATTGGTGACAGAAGAGCTGTTGCCAATCATTTTAGCCCTGAAAGAATGGAGACATCTCCTCGAAGGTATCACTGTGCCGGTTCTCATTCTTACTGACCATAAGAATCTCACTTTCTTGTCTGAGGCTAAACGCCTCTCTCCCAGAAGGGCGCGATGGGCTCTTTTCCTGTTAAGTTTCAATTACATTGTCTCATTCTTACCCAGTACTAAGAATGTAAGGGCTGACGCCTTATCACAACAATTTTCCTCCACTTCCAAGTTGGAGTCGGTTCCGGTTCCTGTGATTCCTCCTGATCGTA
Source organism: Aquarana catesbeiana (assembly GCF_042186555.1). Taxonomy (NCBI): domain Eukaryota; kingdom Metazoa; phylum Chordata; class Amphibia; order Anura; family Ranidae; genus Aquarana; species Aquarana catesbeiana. The sequence continues at coordinate 162,249,291 of NC_133325.1, read as the reverse complement.
TTCTGGCTACCATTCGCACCAGTTTCACTTCTCCTTTGAGTGACAAAATTCTTGCTGCTCAGGTCCATGCTCCTCCTGAGAAACCTTGTGACCACTGCTTTGTCCCAGAGAGTCTCCGTACTGCCATGCTCCAGACTTACCATTCTCCAAAGGCTGCTGGCCACCCTGGGAACAATCAAATCTTTTGGGCTTTTCCCAGCAATTCTGGTGGCCTAGTCTACGTGCTGATGTAACTGCCTTCTTAGCTGCCTGTTCCGTGTGTGCTCAGAGTAAGACTCCACCACACCTTCCAGTGGGCCTCCTACAACCCATACCCAATGGAGAGAGCCCTGGACCCACCTGTCTATGGATTTCATTATGGAGTTACCCAACTCCCAGGGCAACACAGTTATCCCTATGGTGGTTGACCGGTTCTCAAAAGGTGTGTCATTGTATTCCACTTAAGAAGTTGCCCACTTCTAAGGAAATGGCTTCCATTTTTGCTCGGGAGATCTTTTGCTTACATGGGCTACCCAAGGTGATTGTCTCGGACAGGGGTAGTCAGTTTGTGTCCCTGTTCTGGCGAGCCTTTTGTGCACAGTTGGCAATTCAGCTTGCCTTCTCCTCTGCATATCACCCGCAGTCTAATGGGGCCACAGAACGAGCCAGTCAGTCCTTTGAGCAATTCCTACGTTGCTATATTTCTGACCATCATAACAACTGGTCAGACCTATTACCGTGGGCGGAGTTTGCTCATAACAGTGCCTTGAATTCTGCTTCCCGTTTATGGCAAACTATGGTTTTCAATCTACCATGTTGCCTGACTTGTTTGTTCAGCAGAATATTCCTGCGTTAGAGGAGCATCTCCGTGGTCTTCGTTCCACTTGGGCACAAGTCCTGGAGGCTTTGCAACATGCTAATGATAGGTACAGATGCCTGCCTGCACCTTCCTACCAGGTTGGGCATAGGGTCTGGCTGTCATCTCGCAACCTCCGACTTTGTGTTCCCCTACTGAAGTTCGCACTTCGGTTTATTGGGTCTTTCCGTATTCTTCGCAGGATTAACCCAGTGGCTTACGCATTAGACCTTCCTTCTAATATGCGTATTTTGAATGTATTTAATGTCTCCTTATTAAAACCTTTGGTCTGCAACCGCTTTACCACCTCGGTGCCATGTCCTCACCCTTTACAGGTTGAGAACCATGAGGAGTATGAAGTACAGTCCATTGTTGATTCCCATAGGCTCCATGGGCACATACAGTACCTGGTGCATTGGAAAGGAGGAGGGGGTACTGTCAGGGCTGGGCTCAGCCCTTCCTTCTCTGAGCTGGCCACTCAGCTGTCAGCTAATTGCTAGCTCCTATCTCTCCACAGTGACTTACTTGATGATATCCTGCTCGTCAGTCCTGCCTACTTAAGCCGTCCAGCCCAGATGATCTCTGCCTTCGCCTTGGTCACATCTCTAGAGACGCTCTCCTGTGTTCCTGTTAAAGACTTGCTTGACTGACATTCCTTCTGGCTTCAGATTCTGCTTGCTGTACTACTATGCTCATCTCTGGCTCCCTGACGTTTTGGCTTGTCTGACTATCCATTCCAGTTCCTGAACTCTGGCTTTGTTTTGACTACGTTTACTCTGTTTACCTTTTTTATCATTATTAAACAAGTGTGATTTAACTGTACTTCTGGCTCGGTCTGATTCATGGTTTCTGACAGCCATATTGGTAAAAAGATGATCATCTAAAAGCCCCCCCCGCCCACGGTTGTGGGGCAGAGCCTCCCTTGCCCCATAGCACTCACACTCCCTATGTTGAGGGCATGTGGCCTGGTATGGTTCAGGAGGGGAGGGCGCTCGCTCATCCCCACCCTTTCCTGACCTGACGGGTTGCATGCCAGGATAAGGGTCTGGTATGGATTTTGGGGGGGACCCTACACAGTTTTGTTTTTACATTTTGCCATGGGGTTCCCCTTCAAATGCATACCAGACCCGAAGGGCTTGGTATGGACTGGCGGGGGCCACTTTGTTTCTTTATTTTTTTAACCAGTACTTTTTTTTATTATTCAGCTGTCGGCGAAAACCATTGACAGATGATGACTCATTGGTTGTTAAGGATATCGTGGCCGGCTTCCGGGCCCCGCTCCTTAACATCCAGTTTACACTGCACCCTGGATGTGTAGACCATTATAAATGCAATACTTAACCGGTTGCCGACCAGTGCCCGATGATATACGTCGGCACAATGGCACAGCTGCGCAAATGGGCGTACAGGTACATCCCCTTTAAGACACGGCATTGTGGGAGCATGCGCACCCGTCATGTGCTCTGTGACCATGCTTGCAGGACCCACGGACTCGATGTCCGCCGGTGTCCTACGATCCTGTCACAGAGCGGCAGAACGGGGAGATGCCTATGTAAACAAGGCATTTCCCCATTCTGCCTAGTGACATGACAGAGATCTAGTGGTCGCTGTCATCGGGAGCAGTGATCGCTGTCATGTCGTAGGTAGCCAATCCCCCCCACAGTTAGAATCACTCCCTAGGACACGAATGGATTGGGAGAACTGCCGCGCCAACTCCAAAAGCAGCCAACACTACAATTAGACTAATGTGAAAGGTAAAATAAAAACAACAAAGTGTAGCGCTATAACAAAAACTGGGGAAATCTACAGAAATGTAGAAAACACAGTAGTGACCAAGTGTGTGTACAGCTCCTATAGGATATATAACATCAAAATGAGGATTACTGTGTCAGGGAATAATACATCCGGTAAATGGCCATAAACCTTGTGTATCTGTCTCACTGAATGTGACATCAAACAAACCAAGAAGTGAAATAAACAACCAAATAATGAAAAATGTAACATAAAATTGGAAGGTTGGCCAGAAATACAATAAGTGACCTGAAAAATTACGTTAGTATGGTGGTACAAACATAAAAGAAAAATGGTAGCATATGTCTATCATGACACAAATGCACCAACGAAATGGTGAAGAGCAAATAAATCGTAGCCTGAGAGATGGGAGCAATTCCGTCTAATCCTCAACAATTGGCTCCTAGGCACTGATTTTAACCATGCTGCATGATGGCAGCTATCAACCGGAATATATCCGTTACGATCAGTAGCCTTGAAGAAGGTTTTAGTTTCAAGTTGACCGTTAACAGCACTGATTTCCAAATCTAAGAAATGGATCGTAGAGACGCTCGCTTCATATGATAAATGGATTCCTACATGTTTATCATTCAATGTGGACATGAATCTATCCAAGAATTCCATACTGCCCCTCCATAGGAGGAGGATGTCGTCAATATACCTGGCCCACATGGCCAATTGTGGCGGATCTAGGGTATAGACGACATCCTCCTCCCATTTGGCCATGAAGATATTAGCCAAGCTGGGGGCAAATTTGGCCCCCATGGCTACACCCTTCATTTGTAGATAGAATTTATTATTGTACCAGAAGTAATTGGACCTTGTGGCAAACCGTATGAGCTCCATGATAAACCTCTTCTGAGTTCTGGGGATGGTCTTGTCCCTCGACAGAAAAAGTTCCACCGCTCCTAGGCCCAGTTCATGAGGTATACATGTATACAAAGATGTAACATCAGCAGTAACCAATATCAGATCGTCACTATATGCAACCTGTTGTAATTTTGCAATAGTATCTCTAGTGGCTTTTAGAAACGATGGTGTAGATTTGACTAAAGGTTGAAGGTAGTGGTCAATATATTTTCCTATACGTGAGGTCACTGAGCTGATCCCACTAATAATGGGGCAACTTGGGGGTTGGGTCACACTTTTGTGTACCTTGGGCAGGTAATAAATTATAGGGATCCGTGGGACAACTGGAATCAAATAATTCTTTTCTTTTTTATCTAAAATACCCAGCTGTGAGCCAGTATCAACCAGATCAACCAGTATTTTTTTATATTCCAAAGTGGGGTTCTTTGGGAGACATAGGTATGTGTCAGCATCACTAAGAATTCTAGTCATTTCCGCATGATATTCACTTTTGTCTAAAATGATGACCCCCCCCTTATCTGCTGGGCGAATAATAAGGTCTTTGCGTTCGCACAAAGATTTAAGCCCAATCTTAATATTGGGGTCGCTATGTATCCTTTTATTAGGCAATCCTTCCAGATCTGTGAACACCAAGTCCCGAAAAACCTTGATCGACGGTGCAGTAGGAACTGGGGGATTGAAAAGTGATGGGTTTGCTAACCCGGAGTGTACAGTGTGTGAGGTAATCTGTAGATTGGAAGGCCTACTTGGATTGGACGCAATATATCTTTGAACATTAAGTTTCCGTACATACTTGTGTATGTCAATAAATGTGGAAAATTTGTTTAATTTCCTCGGGGGAACAAATTTGAGTCCTTTGTCAAGAACTAATTGTTCAGCTTCAGTGAATATGTGGATATATTCCGGTTGATAGCTGCCATCATGCAGCATGGTTAAAATCAGTGCCTAGGAGCCAATTGTTGAGGATTAGACGGAATTGCTCCCATATCTCAGACTATTTCCAACAGGCAGAAACTTTGAAATCCAGGTTCACTGATAAAGGATATGATATCGCCCAGATCAATGAAGAAATCCAACGGGTAGCCTTGGTTGACAGAACATCTATGTTAGCCAAACAGCCAAAGAGATCTTAAGAACATAAACATAAATGGTCCTTTTTGATGAATTTCTCGATTCAACATAAACAGATCAAAGATATCAAAGGTACCTAAGCACTACCTACTTTGCCACAATAAAAATCCAACGGGTTCTACATTTCAAATTATAGATAAGTTTGTACCTCACTGGAGAGGGGAGTCCAGCTTGAGAGGCGTATCCAAGTTAGAAACTTTCTGGATACACCAAATGAAATGTTACATACCCCATGGACTCAACATTGATTGGGATATCAATGCCTTTATAAATCAATCTTGAGTACTACCACTCTCAGCACCATATTGAATAGGTGTTCTTTTTCCTGTGGTGACCTTTTTCCTGTGGTTTTCCTGTGGATAAATGCATCCATATTTCCACACATTTTTTCCATGTCCGGTGAATCTAGACCCTTTTTGATGTACCTGGTTGGGATTATTTGATTGCTATCTAGTCTTGGGCCATACTTAGTGTATATGCCATGCATTTTCTTTTGATTTTCCTTTTTCTTCCAAATACTAATATTAAGGATATATGTTGACACCTTTCTTATTATTAATAAATAGTCTCAGGCCATATTTAGTGTATATGCCATGCGTTCTCTTTTGATTTCTCCATTTCTCCCACATACCAATATTAGGGATATATAATGATGTCTGTATTTGTTAAAATGGGGATTGAGTTTGGTACACTTATCCTCTGATCTACCATTGTCTTTCCATCACATATTGTTTGGATTATTGTGTACCACACTCCATCTATACATTGATGTTATCCCTTGTCTTTTTAACTTTTATTTTACAATTTTGTAATTTTAATATGTATATAATTTTAGTGTCCAATGTGCGGTCTGACGGCCTTCATTTAGATCAGAGTTATTACAATCTATTTTTAGGCTTTATGATGGCTTATATCCATCCATCCATTAGGAAGCTAGTCTCTGCTGTATCAGCTTACATCCATCTATTAGGAAACCAGTTCCGGCTCTATGAGCACTCTGGAGCGCATTTGTGTTCCAAACTGAGCTGGAATTAGTTCCTGCTTCTGATGATACAGTCTCCCCGAGCGCACACTGCGTTATCACGCTGGTGCTGAAGTACGTGGTCGTCATGTGTTTCCTCTCACTGACGAACACTAGGGAGAGGTTGATTGAAGGATGATATGGAGGTTTGGCTCTATACCATCTAATCCACACGTGATTGGTCTGCAAATTGCCACATGACTACTGACCAGCATGAACGCCCACAAACCCGGAAGTCACGCCGCACAAGTGTTTCGAATGGATGTTTGATGGCTTTTATTTTATTCATATAAAAAGCGCAGTTGTTGGCTGGTTAGCCCATACCCCAGCAGGAGTCTTAGCAGACGAAACGCATTGGATCCTTTGCGCTACCCCAGCTACCATTCACTGTGCTACCTTTTGTTCAATTGAACCAAATTTTTATTGCCCTTTTTTTATCTGTTGGAAATATATTTTTACAAATAAATTTTCCCTGCTCAAGCGGACTCATACTATGTGGAGGCTCTTTTTTCTTTTTTCTCCTTCCTCACCTACATCCTGAGGCTTGTCGGTGATCGAGTGGAACCCGGAGGATGATTCCAGCCCCCATCGGGATAGGTAACCAGAGCCGTGAGGTCCTTCCTGTCTATCACATACCTCTCCTGGATCAGAACCGGATTAAACCCTCCTGCTTTGACGGTACAAGCCTATATGACTCACCGCCAAAGGCCTGTGAGTCCAACATCTCCAGGAAGGGCATTACATTTCTCTTTGCTGGAGTGTATTTCTTGTGAAGATCTGTCTTTGCATGGTATACCTTGTACTTCATTGTGAAAAACAAACAAGATATTTGGGGGGCAAACCCTAAAAGATGCATTAAAGATGGTGCAGCCATAAGACCATACAATAGAAGAAAATATTACAGCGCACACATGCAAAAAAGACATTTACCTCCAGCAAGGCTAGTTTAAAAACATCTAAACATTTTCAAAAAACACTATCAAAAAATATGGGGATTTGGTCACACCATATTGCTATATGGTGCTAAGCCCACTTACTGCGTCAAAGTACCCCATGATTAGTCCTACACTATCCATAGACTGAGAGATCCTGCATCTCTGAACCATGAGAGCAATACATTCTTCTAAATGGGAGAATCTTGAGGTCTCCACCCATGACACAAGTGGACACTAATGAGAGGTACTTGATGAGGGAGTGGGGTGCTCCTCACCCAAAGGGATTTGGTCAGAATCCATACAATATACAAACAAGATATTTGGGGGGCACACCCTAAAAGATGCATTAAAGATGGTGCAGCCATAACATTCTGGTAATTCAGACCAAATTCTGACCTTTAAAAAGTATGTACTGAGTTCATAGGGTATATACTGTAAGCTAAAGGACTTTGGTGCACTATAACTGGAATAGCAAACACACTTTATCTAATGTGTTGGTTGCATACAGTAGTTTTTATACTACGGTGCAGCAGTTTGGGATGTTCATTATGTGGCTGGTTTCACAGACATTTAATATCTGAACATGAACTGGCAGGGTGCAGTGGGGAAACCACTCATCTGTGTTACCAAAACAACCAAGTTTTTTGTTTAGACAACATTCGACACACCCAAAGGATGCAATAAGCAAAAGACACATTTTGGAATACATTTCCTGAAAATACGATGCAATAAACAAAAAACACATTCTGGAATACATTTCCTGAAAATACATGATTAAAAGAACAAATGCACCTATAAATAATTTTCAATCCAAATATATCTACAGTATATGTTGCATACATTACAAACTCTTGTATATAGGATTTAGCATTCTGCTGCTAGCAGGAATTATCTCCTGTTTATTTTATAAACATTTTGGTGACACGATGGACCCCTTTATGGATATTACACGAATTGTGTGGTGTCTGCAGCAAGCAGACGTTTCCAATGTTAGGGTTAGAATATCCTTTCATGGGCTTAAAGATCCGCAACTTTTTTGTGTCTGTACCTGTACCAGTACCTGTACACCCATTTTCCTGTCCATGCCATTGTATCGACGTACATGCAGTGGTCGGCAAGTGGTTAAGCGTGTTCAGATGCAGAATCAAGTGTTTTTTCTACCAAAACTTTGCTGCTCCTGGGTGCACTGGCTGTGTTTTTTTTCCTGCCTTTAAACTCCTCTAAAGTCTGGACAATAAGCAGATATTGCCAAACCCAGCTGTATATGGATCAGTTTTTCTGGCTGTAGAATCTAGAGCAGGGTTGAGATCTACCTGGACAACATGGAGGAAAGCAAAGATCCCCATGGGGTGGGTGGGTACTACTTAAAAAAAAAAAAAAAAAAAAAAAAGGAAAGCTTCCCCAATAAAAAGACATGAAGAACATACATTTGTGCTCATAAGTTTACACACCCTGGCATAATTTATGATTTCTTGGCCATTTATTAGCAATCAAATTTGTTTACTCTTTTTAAATCATAATGACAACAGAAACTACCCAAATGACCCTGATCAAAAGTTTACATACCCTGGTGATTTTGGCCTGATAACATGCACACAAGTTGACACAAAGGGGTTTGAATGGCTATTAAAGGTAACCATCCTCACCTGTGATCTGTTTGCTTGTAATTAGTGTATAAAAGATCAATGAGTTTCTGGACTCCTGACAGGGAAAAGGTAGTTGAACTGTATAAAACAGGAAAGGGATATAAAAAGAAATCCAAGGAATTGAGAATGCCAATCAGCAGTGTTCAAACTCTAATCAAGAAGTGGAAAATGAGGGGTTCTGTTGAAACCAAACCACGGTCAGGTAGAACAACTAAAATTTCAGCCACAACTGCCAGAAAAATTGTTCGGGATGCAAAGAAAAACCCACAAATAACTTCAGATGAAATACAGGACTCTGAAAACGTGGTGTGGCTGTTTCAAGATGCACAATAAGGAGGCACTTGAAGAAAGATGGGCTGCATGGTCGAGTTGCCAGAAGCCATTGGTATGCAAATGCCACAAAGTATCCCGCTTACAATACGCCAAACAGCACAGAGACAAGCCTCAAACCTTCTGGCACAAAGTCATTTGGAGTGATGAGACCAAAATTTAGCTTTTTGGCCACAACCATAAAAGGTACACCATTCCTACTGGAAACACGGCGGTGGATCGCTGATGTTTTGGGGATGTGTGAGCTACAAAGGCACAGATAATTTTGTCAAAAAATTTTGGCAAGATGAATGCAGTATGTTATCAAGAAATACTGGAGGAACATTTGCATTCATCACTCAGGAAGCTACGCATGGGACGTACTTGGACATTCCAACATGACAATGATCAAAATCAAAGCCAAGTCGACCTGTCATTGGCTACAGCAGATTAAAATGAAGGTTCTGGAGTGGCCATCTCAGTCTCCTGACCTCAATATCATTGAGCCACTCTGGGGAAATCTAAAACACGCAGTTCATGCAAGACAGCCCAAGAATTTACAGGAACTGGAGGCTTTTTGCCAAGAGGAATGGACAGCTTTACCATCTGAGAAGATAGAGCCTCATCCACAAATACCACAAAAGACTTCAAGCTGTCATTGATGTTAAAGGGGGCAATACACGGTATGGGGTATGTAAACTTTTGGACAGGGTCATTAGGCTAGTTTCTGTTATCATTATGGTTTAAAAAGAGTAAACACAGTTGATTGATAATAAATGGCTTCAGACAAACACTAACCATGAGTGAAAGAAAAGTTTTTGTGTTATTCATATTCTCTGAAAAATGGCCAAGAAATCATAAATTCTGACAGGGTATGTAAAGCATTGCACAACTGTATAGTGTGTAAGAGTAGTGTCTTTTGCCCCCCTTCACCCCCCCCAGTAGTGTCATCTGACCCCCATCCCCCCTCTAATAGTCCTCTGTACCCTTCGCATCACCCTCCCACTGTAGTGTCCTCTGACCCCCCCCCCGAAAGTAGTGTCCTCTTCCCCACTTCACATAATCCCCTCCCCACTGTAGTTTCCTCTGCCCCCTGAAAACAGTGTCCTCTGCCTCCCCATCCCCCAAAGCATTGTCCTCTGTAGCTTTCTCATTACACCCCCCCCACCACTGTAGTGTCCTCTGTCTCCTTCAGATCCCCCCCCACATACACACAATGAGGTGTAGGTAGCAGAGCGGAGATCAGGAGACAGCATAGTACTGGGTGGAAGGCAGGAGCTGGTGATTGGTTGATGGGACCACCTAACAAATCAACGTCTGTTCGGCTGGGCGGAGAAGCCCTGGCTCCTACCTCGGCTGGAGCGAGGAGCAGCAGCCCTACCCCTCGTCCTCAATCCTCATCACCTCCAAAGGTAACGCCACCTTCCCGTCCTTCTCCTGTTGGGGGTGGCGGCGGTGCGAGTGAGGGGGGGAGGTTTGTTTGCCGCCCCCCCAAATATTGAGCACCAGCCGCCACTGGAGGTGAGTATACAGCAGGATAGCATTAGGTATATAGTTTGTTTTACAGCATACGTCTTAGATTGGAGGTTAAGAGCCCAGTTTGGTAATTAAAGCGAAGTTCCAGTCATATTTATGTTAAATAAAAGTCAGTGATGATCAGTGCCCTGATTACCTTTACACGTTTTTACTGTGATCAGCTCTCTTCACGTCACACTCTATTAGTGTGAGAGAGGAAAAGCCGATAAACGGCACTTCCTTGTTTACATGTGAACGGCTGTGATTGGACACAGCCAATCACATGGGTAAAGAGCCGCGGCTCTTTGCTGAGATTTGGGTCCCCGTCCCATTTCCCCAGGGCCACGCGATTGTGACTAAACTGGGTGCCTTCATAGGATGTCGTCCCAGAATGAGAGCCGCACCACTTCGCTGTCATTTGACAGTGGGTGGGCAGGAATTGGTTGAATCGATGTTAAGTGCAGATAACAAAACATTTATTTAATGTGTATTCTTCTTTTGTTGCTCTGCATTATCCTTCTACAGAGTGGACAGGATTAAACTGAATATTCATTAATCCAGAAGTGCAGCAGACATCTTTAAGGAGACTAATTTGTAATACTCGTCCATGGAGTGTTTCCAGTGCAGGGAGCAGCCATCTGAGCTGGGTCTGGAACAGCCTGGAGGACAGTGATTGGCTGATGCCACAGAGCATGGAAAAGTGTGCCTGCAGGCTGGTGAAGAGTGGGGAGAGGACAAGCTTGAAACAAGCAGGTGTGTGGGAAAGAGCCTGAGCTGCTGCTGGATGAGTGCATCCCTGCCATGGCTGACCACAATCGGATGAGAACTCAGAGAAGCAAAGAGACTGAGAACATCTTTATTTATTTATTTTTACAAAATTGTTTTTTATTTGTTTTGATAGAAAGTAGTTTACAGGTTCAGATAGTACAAATGCATCCATAAACAAATCTCTTTTACAAAATACAAAAAAAAAAAAGTGCAATAGCCCAATGGGGGCCAACTGTTATAGTTATACATCATATTTACCAAATTCCTCAACGGAGGAATGAAGTATACCACTGGTCACAGAAGGGTAAAGAGTGTGGACCTCGTAGGGCACCACAACCTAAAATCACAATGCTATATACAGCAGGGATATTTCCATGAACACAACATCCACACCATACATGCACCCATCTATACTCATTCACACAAAAAGGCAAGCCTTGTCCCACCCTGCCTCCACCACACCGTCCCTCCAGGTACACAAACGACCCACCAGCCAAAGGTTACAGCCTCCCCTAGACGTCAAAAAAAAAAAAAAAAAAACATCAAGGGGAGGCCGGATATAGTTATTGTTGTGAGAGCGGAGTGTCCTTCCAAAAGGAGTCTGTTATATCAAGCCAGGGCTGCCAGATAGCAAATTTTTTTGGGCAGGCCCTACCCTTATAAACCAGTTTAAAAATTGGTATAACTTTATTCATCATACAATACAAAACTTGAATATCTGGGGCAGTTGCATTCTTCCATTGCATCAAAATTAATTTTCTGGCATAAAACAGTATTATACGGACAAGAGTTTGAGTACGAGTCCTGTGTATGAAATCGTTCAGTACACCCAATAGTCCAACCTCCGGGGTGCAGGGCACCTTTATTTGTAGTGTGTTTTCAAAAAAGGAAAATAAGTCCCTCCAAAAGGTGGACAGGACAGGGCAGGACCAAAATATATGCATGTATCCAGCTTCTGAGAAGCCACACCTAACACAGGAGGCTGCAGAGTCATATCCCATATGGGCCAGCCTAGCAGGAGTGTAATGCATCTGATGTATAAATTTATATTGTACATATTGGTCATTTGATCCAATAAGGTCCAGAAAGCATACCTCTGAGGCCTCCTCCCACCCCTCCTCTGACAACCCGGGAATTTCCTTTTCCCATTTCCGCTGAGCAATCTGAAAGGGTTTAACCCCCGCCACTTGAAGGCGAGAATATATAGTAGTAACAATTTTCCCAATATTGGGATATGACAATAGCACCTCTAGAGGTGATTCAGTGAGCTCCAGGGACAAACCAGAAAATTGTGCCCTGATGGCATGGCGCAGTGAAATATACCTAAAATAAAACCTGTTTGTTACACCACACTTAGCCTTCAGATCCGCAAATGAGAAAAAAGAGTCGTTTGAGTAGATCTGAGAGACGTGGGTAATACCAAGTCTTATCCACCACTGAGAATCTGGATGGCCCAGGAGCTCTGGAAAGTTAGGATTATGCCATAGAGGAGCATTGGGGGACACCCCTATCTGGTTAATGATTACTTTATTACCCTCATGCCAGTCCAGCCAGCCACCTCAATCGGCGAGCCCTTAGAACAACGTCGAGGCATGGACCTGTGTGATGTGTCCACTAGTGAGGCCCTGGGGCCGTTAAGAGCATTCAATAGAGCGGTGGAGCAGGAAGAGGAGGCCTCCAGAAACTAGTCATAGACATAGGCAAGCTGTGATGCTATAAAATAGTGCCGTAAATTAGGGCAGGCCAAACCTCCATCCAGTTTAGCAGCCTGGAGTGAGGCCCTAGCGATTCTCGGGTTCAAGCCCTGCCAAAGGAAGGAGGATACGAGTGAGTTAATTTTGATAAAAAGTTTCTTATATAAAAATATTGGGGAAGCCCGAAAAACAGAGAGAAATTTAGGTAAAAATATCATTTTGAAAATATTCACGCGTCCAATCAAATTTAGTGGAAATGAGGCCCAGGAGCGTAACCTGGTCTCCATTTGAGTTATGATCGGGGTGATGTTAAGGGTCTGGAAACTAGATAGATTATTATGAATATGTATTCCTAGATATTTAAATGTATGATGTATAGTCAGCTTGGACTGGGCTAGGTAAGCATAATCCCTGTCAGGGCCTATGGGGAATGCCACAGACTTTTCCCAGCCAACTCTCAGTCCGGAAGCCCTTCCAAACTCCACGACCTCCATCAAAGAGACAAAGGCCTGTTCTGAGCCGTCTAAGTAAATCAAGGCATCATCCGCATAGAGAGAGATCTTCTCAGACAGTTCACCATAGCAGATGCCCCCCACTGTCTCCGTTTGACGCACCGCCAGAGCAAGTGGCTCAATGGCTAGTGCAAACAGAAGTGGAGAAAGCGGACAGCCCTGCCTGGTTCCCCTCTGCAAACTAAACATATCCGATATATCTTTGTTGGTACATATTCTTGCCCTGGGGTTAGTATAAAGCAACCTGACCCATTTAATAAATTGGACGCTGAAACCCATACGATGCATAGTTTCCCAAAGGAAGGACCAGCTAACCATATCAAATGCTTTCATCACGTCAAGTGATAGTACCAGTCCACTTCTTTTGTCCGTGGCAGCCCTGTGAATATGTATATAAAGGCGACGAATGTTGTCATATGTACTCTTACCAGGCATGAACCCTGTCTGGTCCCTGTGAATAAGGTGAAGAATGACCTTTTGTAATCTCAAGGCTAGGACCTTCGCTAGTACTTTAACATCGCTGTTTAGTAGCGAGATTGGACGGTGTGACCCACACAGCAGTTTGTTTTTGTCAGGCTTGGGTAGCACTACAATGAGGGCTTCATTCATGGAGGGGGGAAGTTCTCCCTCCTCCATTGCCCGATTAAAAAGAGATAAAAGTTTCTGTGCCAATTCCACAGCATAGGTTTTGTACCATTCTGCGGGCAAACCGTCCAACCCAGGGGTTTTATTGGGGGGTAAAGAGCAAATAGCCTCAGTGATCTCTTCAATTGTCAAGGGAGTGTCTAAGAGGGAGCTGTGGGAGTCGTCCAATACAGGAAATTGAAGGGAGTCAAAAAACCCCAATGTCTCCAATTCATCCGGGGGGTGGGGGGCTTCATATAGGGTCTCATAGAAGGACTTGAACGTCCGATTTATGGTCAATGGGTCTGAGGTGATTGAGCCGTCAGGCAATTGAATCTGTGATATGGTCCTGTCAATGTATTCTGTGCGAGAAAGAAAGGCTAACATTTTACTATTCTTCCCACTATATTCATGTAGTCTGGCAGCCAGATATAACTGCTGAGTCCGCGTTGCGTCCACCCTATGGAGATCCAGGGCCCTGTGCGCCCCCACCAAGACTCCGTGAGAATCCGGGGTGGGGAGCGCAGAGTACTGGGCCCTAGCAGCCTCCTGAGAACATCTTTATAGGAGGGTGCGATTGGGATGCCTGGTAAGATCAGATTGTACTGCGAAGCACTCCCACCCCTTGTAAGGGAGGAAAAGGGGGACTGTTACAGAGTTATTGAAAGAACGAGATCATCAGCAACTTCTATCCCTGTCTGGCTTGAACTGGATTTTTACTTAATTTAGAGCACGTCTGGAGACCCAAAAGTAATCTGTTGTCTGCTGGGAACTGTTCTGCTTTCTTCAAAGGTCCCAACATTGCCAGACAGTCTTTCAGTACTCATCATTGGCCAGTGGGATAAAACTTAGTCCTAACTTGTTATAACGGTCTATCTTTATATACTGTTGCAAGGTAAACGCGATTCAGTTCTGATAATTACCCAAAGCAGGTGCGTTCTGAAGAGGAGCATTTCAGAGCTAAAAACGCCCTAATGCAGCTAAATGCGTTTTCGAAGCACTGATGCATTTTATTAGACATAATATTGGCATTATTGGCAACCTCTGCATAGATGAAATTCCTGTATGTACTGTTTCCAGTGTCCTTTGCTGCTTTGTTTGAGCCGTGTGGATGTCCTTTTGAGCTGGCTGCAAGCAACACTGTAAGTGACATGCCACAGACTGAGCTTATTTTAACAGTCAAAGCACATTTAGAACTCCGGGACTTGTCTCACCGCCGCCCCCCCCCCCCAGTATAATGATAGGATCAGTAAGACCAAAGCGTGATAGGAAATGGTTTGGAGATTTTTTTTTTTTTTTTGTGTGGGGTAAACATATACAGACACCAATGGGGACTGTATATTTTGCCCCACACAGGAGAAAAAGACACAGTTTTTCCCCTGTGTGGTGTAAACATATAGGCCTGGTTCACACCTATGCGTTTTTTAGTAAGTTTTCAGTTTTGCAGAAACACTCTACAGTCCATTTAAAACACAAAATGCATCAAAAATGGGTGTGCAAAAACACGAAACACACCAGGAAAACACGTCAACCGCTACCTGCATAGGTGTGAACCAGGGCATACACACACCAAAGTGGACTGTATATCTTTGCTCCACACAGAGTAAAAGGACACATTTTTTTCCTCTGTGTGGGGTAAACTTATACAGGCACCAAAGCGGACTGCACATTTTTGCCTCTCACAGAGGAAAAGGACAGTTTTTTTCAGTGTGGGATAAACGTATACAGATACCAATGCGCGCTTTATATTTTTGCCCCACACAGAGCAAAAAGACACATTTTTCCCTCTGCGCGGGGAAAAACTATACAGACACCAAAGTGAAGTGGAAGGTATTTGGTACAACACAGACCCTCCCTGGATCAGGATCAGGATATTGCTCCAAACTGGATGAAAGAGCCAGGAGGAAACTGGTCAGAGAAGCTACCAAGAGGTCTACAGCAACTCTGAAGCAGTTGCAGGAATTTATGACAAAGAGTGGTCAATGTGTGCATGTGACAACAATATCACAAATTCTCCACAAATGTGGCTTGTATGGGAGGGCTGGAAGAAAAAATCCACTCCTCAAGAAAGGCCACATGCAGTCATTACTGAACTTGGCCAAAATGCACCTTGAAGATTCTGAGGTCACATGGAAAAAGGTGTTATGGTCAGAGGAGGCTAAAACTGAATCATTTGGCCTCAACACCAAATATGTTTTGCGGAAATCCAATGCAGCTCACCATGCAAATAACATCATTCCTAGAGTAAAGCATGGAGGTGGCAAGATCCTGTTATAGGGGTGTTTCTCTGCAGCAGAGACTGGGGCACTTGTCAGGATAGAAGGAAAAATGGATGGGGCAAAATGCCATCAAAGGCTTGAGGAAAATCTGCTGCCCTCTGCCAGAAAGTTGTCAATGAGAAGGTTTACCTTCCAACATGACAATGACCCAAAGCACACAGCAAAAATGACCATACAGCTGTTGAAGAAGAAAAAGGTGAATGTCCTTGCATGGCCTAGTCAGAGCCCAGACTTAAACCCATTGAAAATCTATGGAATAACTTGAAGACTGCAGTTCACATGGATTGTAGGCTTTACCGTATATATGCGTACATGGATAATGGACACTTTTCTGCACCTTGTGACATTGGGGATTGTTCAGCTCAGTGATAGATGTGTTTTTCTGTAGTGACTCCACATCAGACAGGCATTTATAGTTAAGGCCCTTGTAGTCCACATTTATTAAATGAACAAAAAAACAAAACAGTCCATAAATCCACTAAGGAATCCCACGCAGGGGTTTACACGTCGTTCAAACAAAACTGAAAATGCAAGCCCATCTGGCTACTCTTTAACAGCACTGCTGTTATAGGTACTGGTAACTCAAACCACCAGATCTTCCAGGCCCATGGTCTTGGGTGCACACAACTTTGGGCTCCTTAAAGCTTCAAGCCCCTTAATGCACACAGCTTCCGGCTCCTTGGACGCACACAGCTTTGAGCTGCTTAAAGTGGTGTTCCGGCCGAAATAAAAATACCCCTATAATACACAAGCTTAATGTATTCTAGTAAACTTAGTCTGTAAACTAAGGTCTGTTTTGTTGGTTTAGTTTGTTATTTTATAAACTTAAAGCAGGCCGTTGGGCATCTTAAGTGTGGGCATCTGAAGCCAGACTGTATTTCTTTCTGGATCTCATTCTTGCAGATCTCGCACATGCTCAGTGAAACACAAGCAGTGTAATAGGTTTCAGGTCAGGTTTCCATAGCAACGGCAGTGTCAGAGGAAGTTGCAGCCCCTTCCCAGAAGGCATTGCAAACAGGAAATGATATGATGGGCCACGGCTAGGGAGGAGGAAGTGAAAAATGAATAAAGCAGATATACAGTAGGTACTGAGAAAAATTTTTTTAAAATATCCAATTTGTTTACAGTGCACAGTTTAGTGAGGGATGCTGAAGAGTTGTAAAAGTGGGTGGAACTCCACTTTAATGCACACAGCATCTCACTAGCAGCCACTGCTCCACCAGCCACTCGTTATATGGGCTGTGTGCACCTGGGCACACACCCTGCTGGCTGTCCACAAGACCCGGACAAAGGGTTGGAGATCCCGTCCCACCCAAGACTCTGAACGATCTCCAAACTACAGAGCCCCTTCCAGAAATATCAAGATCCGGAGAAAACTGCCAGAGCAGTTTCCTCTGTTTCAAATCTACTCTCTGTAGCTCTGCAATCCGCCAATATGCAGACTCTGTGTCTACTTTAACCCCATTTTCATAGGGACAGAGCCGCGCTCTGCCACAACAAATATATTTATATATATGGTCAGAAACACAAAAAAAAAAAAAAGATGACTTTAAAAAATGTTATTCAAGGAATTTTTTTTTTTTATTTTATTTATCATGAGTACAGTAAAATGCAAAGCCAACAGATGATATTACACATATTCATCCTGCCAGGACACTTCACCCTCAGGGAAAAAAATAGAAGTCTGTAAATTGATTGTGAATTGTCATGACCCGTGAACATAAGTCTATGAAATGGACATGCTGAGCTGGAATTGATGGTTAACCAGAGCCTCTCTCCTTTTCTTGTAGAAAATTATGGAGGACACAACAGATCAGTACAACTTTGATTGTATTCTCTACATTCAGATACATGCATGACAAGAGTACTCTACACTTTGCTGTGCAGATGGCAAATGCTCATTTAAGAACCCAATGGACACAGCTGAGATGATAATTTAAAATGTTCTGCTTGTGAGTCCATAACCATTGTATGACTGCATTCGATTCTCAGCCAGTTTAAAAGCCTCATCTGCCATAATGACTATTCAAAGACTTGGCTCTGTTGTGCATGGTAGTGGACCGTTTGGGGAAGCGTGGATGCGTTTTTCATATAGGCGATCTCCAAAGGAAGACTCTCTAAAGATGCATGCATCACTGTGGCTGCCATAGGCTTCAACATCCACGCATATGAAGCAGAGGTTTGCATCTGCCAATGCCATAAAGATGATCGAAAAATATTTTCTTGTTCAGAAATTTTATTGAAGGAAAGAACAATAATGCTTCATACACCCGATTGGACATTCCAACAACAAAATCCATGTTTTTTTTCCGAAACACAAAACAATGGGTTCCCCTAAGTGGACTTTCCCGGCACTTGCATAGATAAAGAAAAAGTATAAAGGTAGAAGACGTTATACATAGTAAAAAGACATATGATTTTATTCGTGTTGAAAAATACAAATGTTAAAAAACAAGCAATAGATATCTAGAGTAACATAGTAGAACTACATAGTGGACATGATGAACATCAAATAGTGAGTAATGGTGGAATGCTCTTCTCAAGTCCGATGCGTTTCGGGATATTTTTTGTTTATAAAGTCCTTCTTCAGGGTCATAGTTGAGAGAGAAGGGTTCATCTGAACTGATGGGATGTAATTGTTTGCTTGTAGAAAGGAGATTTTTGTTAAAAGCAAGGAAAACCACAGAGAAAGGGCAGGATGTGGGAGTGAGCAGTAGTAGTATAGCAAGTATAGAAGCTTATTCATAGGTAGTGGGGGCTGCAAATAGGTAGGTTGCAATCTCTATAGAGGAGTATGTCAGTGCTCCCGTCCCGCCCGACCCGGGCATGCGCAGGCCAGAGCGGTATGCTGAGGTCACAGGAAGGCGTCTCTGATGGGATGTAATTGTTTGCTTGTAGAAAGGAGATTTTTGTTAAAAGCAAGGAAAACCACAGAGAAAGGGCAGGATGTGGGAGTGAGCAGTAGTAGTATAGCAAGTATAGAAGCTTATTCATAGGTAGTGGGGGCTGCAAATAGGTAGGTTGCAATCTCTATAGAGGAGTATGTCAGTGCTCCCGTCCCGCCCGACCCGGGCATGCGCAGGCCAGAGCGGTATGCTGAGGTCACAGGAAGGCGTCTCTTTAGGGAGAACAAGTGAACATGTAGACAGCCTCACAACCCAGCGTCTGGCGTGTGTAGCGCTACACACGCCAGACGCTGGGTTGTGAGGCTGTCTACATGTTCACTTGTTCTCCCTAAAGAGACGCCTTCCTGTGACCTCAGCATACCGCTCTGGCCTGCGCATGCCCGGGTCGGGCGGGACGGGAGCACTGACATACTCCTCTATAGAGATTGCAACCTACCTATTTGCAGCCCCCACTACCTATGAATAAGCTTCTATACTTGCTATACTACTACTGCTCACTCCCACATCCTGCCCTTTCTCTGTGGTTTTCCTTGCTTTTAACAAAAATCTCCTTTCTACAAGCAAACAATTACATCCCATCAGAGACGCCTTCCTGTGACCTCAGCATACCGCTCTGGCCTGCGCATGCCCGGGTCGGGCGGGACGGGAGCACTGACATACTCCTCTATAGAGATTGCAACCTACCTATTTGCAGCCCCCACTACCTATGAATAAGCTTCTATACTTGCTATACTACTACTGCTCACTCCCACATCCTGCCCTTTCTCTGTGGTTTTCCTTGCTTTTAACAAAAATCTCCTTTCTACAAGCAAACAATTACATCCCATCAGTTCAGATGAACCCTTCTCTCTCAACTATGCCCCTGAAGAAGGACTTTATAAACAAAAAATATCCCGAAACGCGTCGGGCTTGAGAAGAGCATTCCACCATTACTCACTATTTGATGTTCATCATGTCCACTATGTAGTTCTACTATGTTATTCTAGATATCTATTGCTTGTTTTTTAACATTTGTATTTTTCAACACGAATAAAATCATATGTCTTTTTACTATGTATAACGTCTTCTACCTTTATACTTTTTCTTTATCTATGCAAGTGCCGGGAAAGTCCACTTAGGGGAACCCATTGTTTTGTGTTTATCCATTTTTGGACGTGGCACGGCTTTCCTCCTAAACAAGTTGGTCACCCTCTCTCTGTTTAATGTTTTTTTTCCGACGGATGTTGGCTCAAACTTGTCTTGCATACACACGGTCACACAAAGTTGGTCTGAAATTGCGAACGTCAAGAACGCGGTGATGTACAACACGTACGACGAGCCAAGAAAAAAGAAGTTCAATAGCCAGTGCGGCTCTTCTGCTTGATTCTGAGCGTGCGTGGCACTTTGTGCGTCGGAATTCTGTACACACAATCGGAATTTCCGACAACGGATTTTGTTGTTGGAAAATTTGAGATCCAGATCTCAAATTTTGTGCGACAGAAATTCCGATGGAAAATGGCCGATGGAGCCTACACACGGTCGAAATTTCCGACAAAGTGCTCCCATCGAACGTTTTCCGTCGGAAAATCCGACTGTGTACAGGGCATGAGTCTCGACAGGATGCATCGAAAGTAAACGTTCCCCCAGGATAAGGGGAGGAATTAGCAGTGTAATGACACATTGCAGAGATAGGGATGCAGCCCTTTGTAACAGAACATGCATAGTGAGCAAAAAAGAAAACATAACGGAGAACAACAAGGCATGAAATAACACTGTAAGGCTACGTGGTTTGGGTTGGTTTGGAGACACTTAGTAGGATGTTGGTAGGTGAAATCCAGGAACAAATATGATTCCTATGAACCAAGATTGATTACCGGGGACTCCAGTCAGTGTTGTCTCGTAGTTAGCAAACAGACTAGTGTCTAAGAGTCCTTAAAACTGAGAGATTGAGTTGTAGGATAAGCATTTGAGAGCATTTGTAGATCTGACCTTAGGGGGATTGTAGGTAGGGGGGGAAGTCCAGTCCCAGTATGATGGACAGATAGATTGGTCAGAGCTGAGAGATTTGCATCCGGAGGAGAGTAGCTGAAAGGTGAAGAGAAAGGAGAGGAAGAAAGAAGAGAGGGGGGAGCAGAAAGAAAGGGGGGAGTTGAGAAAAAGGGGGGGAGGCAGCTAAGAAGAAGGGGGTAAAGGGCAAGAAGAGAGTTTACCGGGGGGGGGGGGGGAGATAGTAGTCTGGTCTTTTAGGGTAATAGTAAAGCATTATCGAACTTGGGAGGGAGGAAATGGTCGACCCTGTCTAGGAGAACTGCTTCTATTTTGGAGTGGACCATGGCTGTGGTAACGTAACCCTATTTTTGATTTCCAAGATAATGAGGTGTGGGGTTTTCCAGGCCCTTTCAATGGTTTGCTTCGCTGCAGTTGTGTCAGGGCTGGGCTCAGCCCTTCCTTCTCTGAGCTGGCCGCTCAGCTGACGGCTAATTGCCAGCTCCTATCTCTCCACAGTGACTCACCTGTTGATGATATCCTGATCATCAGTCCTGCCTACTTAAGCTGTCTAATGGGGTCACAGAACGAGCCAATCGGTCCTTGGAGCAATTCCTACGTTACTATATTTCTGACCATCATAACAATTGGTCAGACCTTTTACCGTGGGCAGAGTTTGCTCACAATAGTGCCTTGAATTCTGCTTCCCGATTGTCCCCATTTATGGCAAACTATGGTTTCCAACCTACCATGTTGCCTGACTCGTTTGTTCCGCAGAGTATTCCTGCATTAGAGGAGCATCTCTGTGGTCTTCGTTCCACTTGGGCACAAGTCCAGGAGGCTTTGCGACATGCTAATGATAGGTACAGACTCCATGCTGATCGCTGACGCCTGCCTGCGCCTTCCTACCAGCTTGGGGACAGGGTCTGGCTGTCATCTCGCAACCTCCGACTTCGTTTTTCCTCTCTGAAGTTCACACCTTGGTTTATTGGGCCTTTCCATATTCTTCGCAGGATTAACCCAGTGGCTTACACATTAGACCTTCCTTTTAATATGCGTATCTCAAATGTTTTTCTTGTCTCCTTATTAAAACTATTGATCTGCAACCGCTTTACAACCTCGGTGCCTTGTCCTCACCCTGTACAGGTTGAGAACCATGAGGAGTATGAAGTACAGTCCATTGTTGACGCCCGTAGATTCCATGGACGCATACACTACCTGGTGCATTGGAAAGGGTACAGTCCAGAGGAACGCTCTTGGGTCTCATCCTTGGACGTACATGCCCCTGTCCTCCTCCGTGATTTCCATGGATGTTTTCCTCTCAAGCCTGGTGGTCCTCCGAGGGGGAGGGGTCAATGAGGAGGTGGTACTGTCAGGGCTGGGCTCAGCCCTTCCTTCTCTGAGCTGGCCGCTCAGCTGTCGGCTAATTGCCAGCTCCTATCTCTCCACAGTGACTCACCTGTTGATAATATCCTGATCATCAGTCCTGCCTACTTAAGCTGTCTAATGGGGTCGTGGAACAAGCCAATCGGTCCTTGGAGCAATTCCTACATTGCTATATTTCTGACCATCATAACAACTGGTCAGACCTCTTACCGTGGGTGGAGTTTGCTCACAATAGTGCCTTGAATTCTGCTTCCCGATTGTCCCCGTTTACGGCAAAATATGGTTTCCAACCTACCATGTTGCCTGACTCATTTGTTCCGCAGAGTATTCCTGCATTAGAGGAGCATCTCTGTGGTCTTCGTTCCACTTCGGCACAAGGGGGAGGGGTCAATGAGGAGGTGGTACTGTCAGGGCTGGGCTCAGCCCCTCCTTCTCTGAGCTGGCTGCTCAGCTGTCGGCTAATTGTCAGCTCCTATCTCTCAACAGTGGCTCACCTGTTGATGATATCCTGCTCGTTAGTCCTGCCTACTTAAGCCGTCCAGCCCAGATGATGAGCAATAAACCCCACCTGGTCCTTATGGATGAGAGACCCTATGATCAGGTGCAATCGAGAGGAGATAATTTTTGGGATTAGTTTGATATCTATATTTAGTAGGGAAATGGGGCGATAATTGGCCCAAGATGAGTCGTCTGAGGTTTCGGAAGCATGGAGATAATGGCAGTGAGGGAATTAGCATGAAAAGAGTGGCCTTTTAAGACAGAGTTAAAGGCTCTAGACAGCAGGGGTGTGAGTAAATAGGCAAAATGTTTATAATAAGAAGCTGTAAAACCATCAGGGCCTGAGCGCTTATTCTTTTTCAGCATTTTTATGGCATTATGGACTTCCAGTTCAGATATGGGTTGTTCTAGATTTGTCCGTTGAGGGTCTGTCAGGGATGGGAGGGTGAGAGTAAAGTGCTGAGGCGCGAGCCTCAAACCCACTTTTAGCAGAGTATAGTTAAGCCAAGTTGTCAGGTCACCTTGAGGCTAGGTGACAGATGCGCTCTGTAGGAGTCAGAAGTGCACCGCTAGGTAGTGGACGCTAGGACTGACTGCTGCGGATTGAACCCTGGGAGGTTCAGGAAGTAGGTCTACTGGATCACTGACACAGATCCCACTGGGAGCTAGAGCATAGATTCCCCAGGGCGTGGAGTCTAAGAGCCAGCAGGTGTTCACCAGAGCCTCTAGTGGTGAGGATGGACTGTGCTGCAGTCTGGCTCCAGGTCGCGGCCCCCAGGGTCTCACAGCTCACGCTCCACTACAGGAGAAGAGGAAGGAGGCAGCAGGCTGGAACAACAAGGAAAGTAAGGGACAAGCCAAGGTCGGGGCCACAAGCAGACAAGGACAACAGAGTTCACGCCAAGGTTCAGGGTCACAGGCAAACAGGGATGGTCGGGGACACGCCAAAGGTCAGGGTCACGAGCAGACAGGAATAGTTAAGAACAGGCCAAAGTCGGTAACTGGAATCAAACGTAGGAAACACAGCAAGTACACACGAAAGCTAACACACAATGGTTGATCACCACTGCTGGCTTGCAGTGCACAGGTTAATATAGGGTTCCCTGATAGGAGCTGGGGTGGAGCCATTCTAGAGGAGAGTTTACAAAAGCAGTCAGGTGAGGGTCAGCTGGTCTCTAGAGATGAACTCATAAAGACAGGTAAGCTGACAAACAAACTCTATTGCATAACCATGACACAAGTGTTTTCGGAAGACAGACAGGACTTTTACAGAGTTGCTGGAATAAGAATCCTTATTGATTTTCAATCAGATTGGTTTGTAGGCTCGGTCAAGTCTATGCAGGGCTAGTGCCAGACATGTATCAGGTTTGTTTGCTTTCATATAATATTTATGTCTGGACTGGCGTGAGGCTTTTTCAGCCGACTCAGTCAGGAAAAAGTCCAACTCCAGCCTGGCCCTAAGGCCTGCCTGTGTGTAGTTGTGGGGTGGTTTTGAAAAGCAGTGCGGGACTGGTGAAAAGAGCTTTCTAGTTTTCGGTGTAGGGTCTGGCGTTCCCTCTTAAGATGCGAGGCTAAGCTCATACAGGCGCCTCTGACAACAGGTTTGTGGGCTTCCCAGATTGTTAAGGGGGATACATCGTCGATGACATTATGGGTTATGTAGTCTTTGATGGCTAGGGAGATATCCATGCGGTGCGAAGGGTGGGCCAAGAGGGTATCATTTAAGCACCAAGAGCGGTCAATTTGTCTGGGGAGTAGTGATTCCAAAGAGATGAGGATGGCATTGTGGTCGGACCAGGAGAAATGTAGGATGCTCGAGGATAGGAGTGTAGGGGACGACCCTACTGAGACGAAAATGTGGTTGATTCGTGAAAAGGATTTATGGGGGTGTGAGTAATAAGTGTACTGTCGCCTGGCAGGATTAATTTCCCTCCAAGAGTCAAGGAGTGAGTGACGATTTAGCAGTTGTTGGAAAGTCAGTTTGTTTGGGCTAGCAGAAACTAGAAATGGTGATTTGTCCAGGAACGGATAGATAACTTGGTTAGATTCACCGCAAACCAGTACGGTGGCATGTTTATGTGCGTCTATAACTTGTAAAAGGTGTGAGAGAAAGGAAGTGGGATTACGATTGGGGGCATAATATGACACCACCGTGACCTCAACATCAAGGAGGAGGCCCACCAGAGTGATGTACTTACCTTCAGGGTCCTTGATCTCTTCCCGGAGTGTAAAGGGGGTAGTGCGATGGAATGCCACCAGGACTCCCCTTTGTTTATTGGAGGCTGAGGCTGTAAATATTTGGGGTAGGAAGTGCCAACAGATTTGGGGATGAATTGGTTCATAAAGTGGGTTTCCTGGAGGCTTTGGCTGAAGCAAACGATTGGAAGGCCTTGACCCGCTTATGGTGGGGAGTTCAGTCCCTGAACATTAAGTGTGAGCACGTTTAGGGGGGCCATGGTGTAAGGTGAGGAGGAGGCTTGTCAAGAGAACCGAGACCAGATCTGGTCCTCTCCCCCTGGTGAAGATGGGAGATGGAGAGGAAGGGGAGGGCCCAGGAGAGGAAGTTGGGAGAGAAAAGATAGTGTAGCGGCCCCATTGGATTTGAGTAAATAACGAGAGGAGAGCTTCCGACGGGTGCATACTTTTTGCCGCAAAGGTGTGCAGTAGGGTTGAACACCACAGAGGTTAATCCTTTTAACTCCTTAAACACCTTAAGCACAGTGAAAACTGTAAAATTACATACAATACATTTGTTTACAGAGATCACCAAAAAGAGGGTTACAAACAGAATTACAAATGTGGAATTACAAAGTGGGGTTCCGTTATCTACGCACATATCTAAATTAACATTAAACATCTAAGGAAACATGACTATATGTTCAAAGATTTGGATTGTCTACAGCATATCGTTTAACTAACAGCATGGACTCAATTTTTGCCTAAAAACATATATACTTTTATAGACAATGCACCTTCACTGCATACCTTGCTCCGCTTGCCAAGGGGTGCAACTTTAAACTTTAGAAAACTTCAATAAACAATTGCCTTCCAATGAGGTACTGCTGGCTTGCTTGCCTCTGAATGCCGAATCAATGAGAATCAAAACTAGAGGAAGGAGGAAGTGTCTGATGATTAAAACATTGCTCAGGGAAACAAGAGGAAGGCATAAAGGTTCCCCCTGTCAGTCAGTGCTGAACAAGGGTTTTATAGTGTTAAGTGGACAGTTACAGATAGGGGGAAAGCAACAAGAGGAAGAGAAGAGGATAAAAATATTAAGGAGCGCTGTGTGAAACCCGTCTGAGCAGGTCAAAAGTACCTGATCGGGGGGGGGCCGTTTGACCTATGGAGAGGATGTCCACAGGCAAATGGGAGGCAGCAGTGACAACCGGTGGAGGACACAGGAGCCACCTAAAGGGAGATGTGGTGGTGCGGAATGCCAGTGAATATAGCCAGGCCTCTAACATTAAGACAAGTCAGGATTGTGGGTGATGTAAAGAAAATCAAATGTAGGGGTGGGACCCGTGAGCCAGAGTTGAGGCAGTCGGGGTATTTAGAGGAAGGCTCAATGGGCAGATGCAGGCACAACAATGCATGGGTGAGGTGTGAATTACCTTCAAATATTAACAAACTGTTTCTATACAACCAAGGGTATAATGGGAAGACTAAAGCAACTAGTACAATTAGAGCTAGCAGGGGTTAAGCCATTGGAATATGAGCGACCACTACCGGGCCATTTATAGGAGAGTTTCCAGACCTCATAAGTTGGCGGTTACCCAACGGTGTCCAGTGTACCTTGGCAATGGTCTGCAGGTAGCGAGTGTCTGCTCAGCAGAGGGGTAGTTTTGCAGACCCCCAGAGCACTGTAACATATGAACATAAGAACAAAGGGCCCATGAGTTCTCAGAGAAGAGTCAAATAAGGAGGGGGTAGGGGAAGGAAGTTGTCCCATTCAGTGCTTGCATGTACGAAAGCAAAGAAAGGACAGGTTCTTGGGTGACGGATGGGATAAGGTACTCTGAGAGATCATGAGTTCAGTAATGGCTTTCAAACAAGTTATATATATATATATATATATATATATATATATATATATATATATATATATATATATATATATATATATATATATATATATACATATATATATATATATAGACACATATAAAAATTCTATATAAAAAAGGGGGGGGGGGATTAGAACAATGGGGGTTGAACCATGTATCTAGTCGCTGTCCCAATCAAAGAGGGTAATAAAAAAAAAAAGGCGGGAGCAAGTGCAGTAGAGTGGTCAGACTGCGTGGGGGAATCTCTAATACCCCGCAACAGGCAACTAAAAGTTCAAAAAGTGAACCTCATTAGAGGTGTAACCAAGCCCTGGTGGGCAGATACAGGACCCAGGTGGAATGGAATTACCATCCTGTTGAGCCTGGGATGGGGAGAAGAATCTTCCACACTTTGTTGATCCGGAGGAGGAGGTGGAGGCTTTCTGTGGAGAACGTGTGGCTGAGCGACGGCTTGGGCTCTGAGGGACCGGAGACGAAGGAGGTGGAGCCAGACCCAGATCCTGCAGTAGGGAGTGAAGATCTTCAGCCATCTTGCATAAATGTTTGCGGCCTTGACAGGAGAAGCAGAGGGAAAAGGGAAATCCCCATGAGTAGGCAATGTGGTGTTGCTGTAGAACTTGTAGATGCGACTGGAGCGCTCTCCCTTTAGAGATGGTCATCTGAGACAGGTCAGCAAAGAGCTGATAGTCGTGGCCTTGAAATGAGAGGGACTCCCGGTGACGTGTAGCTTGAAGGAGTTGCTCTTTTGTGCGGAAGAAGTGCATTTTAGCGACTTTATCGCACGGGGGGCCTATCGGGTTTGCGTGGAGCGAGGGCTCTATGCACCCGGTCTATTTCAAGGCATTCAATGGGAATGGATGGGGACAGTTCTTTAAATAGGGCAGTAACTCTAGACTGAAGATCTAGTACAGTCTCTGGGATCCCACAGATCCTAATATTGGAGCGCCTGGCCCTGTTCTCATAATCTTCCAGCTGGGCTTGGTGGGACTGATTTTCCTCCCGAAGGGCTTCCAGCTCCTCTTCTTGGTTGCTAAAGAAGGTTTCCAGGTCATCCACCCTCTGTTCCAGGTCTCAAGTGCACTGGCCCAGCTCCTTGATTTCCCTAGAGAGGCGTAATGCGATCTGGTCTGAGGTTTGTTTCAGGGCATGCTGAAGCATACCTTCAAATTGTTTCAGCATATCAGACTGCCCTGTATTGGATTGAGAGGTATGTGGGGTGGCTGGGAGATCAAGGTCTGACTCACCCTCCTCTCTGACTGGTGGTGGCTTCAGTTTGTGGTTCAGCGGTGAGCCTGCATGTGGGACGGTTGGCGGCACCATCTTCGATGCGGCCAGTGCCAGGGCCTCTTGGATGTTCCTGGACTTAGTCTGGACCGGGAACCTCTGGTGACCATTCCTGCAGTGCCTGGGTCCTGTGTGGGGCAGAGCAGGGCAGCTGTAGCTCGCGATGTGGCCTGGCTGTCCCATTATGCGGCTCTGTGTTTCTCCCCGGAGCAGAGCTCTAGATTGGCATGTCTGACTAGGAGACTTTGAGCATACGCCTTTCGATCAAAAAATACTTTCCCGGGGGCGTGTCCGGACTATGGAGGAGTGAGGACGTGTGCCTTCTCAGCTCCGCTCCACCGCAGCACATTACCAGCTCCACAACGGAGGTAACACCCGCACCCGCAGCGAATTATGTCCCAGAGACACCGGACATCCTCCCAGCCACAACGGACGGACCGATCGCGGCAATCCCAGCTGGATTCCTTTTACACTGGGCAGGCCGGGAAAGGCCGCGAGCCTCCCAAGATGGCGCCGACCGGGAAGACACAGCGTGCTAACAAGGCCACAAAGGCCTCCGCTGGCCAGTCACAGCAACCAGATGACTCTCCCACTCCATCTCCAGGGTCGGTGAGTGACTCAGCCCCCCTGATCTCTCCAGGCTCCCCCACCTCCCATGACGGTGACTCCGCTGACCTGGATCCCCTGGCGGATGCAGATATCAGGCGCCATATCCTGTCCCTACCCACGAAAGCTGATCTTGAACGCTTTGCTGACAGGGTAGAAAGAGCTTTTAAGGAAGATATTGCTCAGCTCAAAGCGGATACAACACATTTAGGAGGCAGACTTGAAACTCTGGAACAGAAATTTGAGGAAACTCTCCCTGTCATTTCTAAGCTTCAGGACAAGTGCAACATACAGAGCCAACAGATTGAGGCCCTGCTATGTCAGCTAGACGACACAGAGAACCGCAGCAGACGGGCTAATATCAGGATAAGAGGCCTACCTGAAGCTACTGGGCCCAGGGACATAATCCCCACTCTGGAGGGAGTCTTTAGGGAAATATTAGGACTGCCTGCCACTGCTACGATCGAAATAGACCGTGCGCATAGGGCCCTGAGGCCTCCTTCCCAGGATGTAAACAATCCGAGAGACATTATCTGTAAATTACATAAATATACGCTTAAAGACCGCATCATGAAAAAAATGCGGGGGAAACCCTATTATGATTTCGATGGCGCGCACCTGGCCTTTTATCAGGACATCTCGAGGCGCACTCTTATGCAACGTAGAGCACTACGCCCTCTCCTAACAGCTATCCAAGACGCAGGCCTGGCGTATCGCTGGGGATTCCCCTTCAGCCTTCAAGTCACCAAAGATGGTAGAACCATGACTCTTCGTAACAAGGATGACCTCCCGCACTTTCTGACTTCCCTAGATCTGGACCCGGTAGACTTTCCTGACTGGAGATATTCCTCAGAACTGGGAGATGTCAAATTACCTACTCACCAACCGTGGCAACCCGCCAGAAACCAGAATCGCAGGAGGAACCGCAGGCGACATCTTTCGGAATCCTCGCTGGGAATGTCCTTACCCGGGAACTAGCAAACATGCCTCTCTAGGCCAAACGAACTGTTATTGGGATTTTTTTTATTTCTTTTTCTTGTTTCATATACGCCCAAATGTTCTTCTTTTATAAATATTGCACTTAGATTATCCCCTCAACATTGGCCGTAAGGCTACTTGATGGTTTGCACATTTTTGAGTTCTCTGAGGCTTCCCCGTTTACTCCATGTCTAATCGCACCATATCAGATGCGGTGGACGGAGACGGAGGACCTCCCGCCCTCTCTTTTAGACGGCACACTAACCCCCTAGTAGGCCGCCCTGCTTTTTATGGGCACTAATCCCCCTTGGGATAAGGGGTCGTGGCCTGGAGTCCCTTCATTTCCTAGGGGGGGGCTCCTCGACATGACCCTTAGTAGTTGTTCTATATATATGGATGCTATCATCCATACTGTTTTGACGGTTATGAATATGTTTACATTTTCTTCTTCTCATATATGTTTTGTCTTCTCTCCCTCTTCCTCCCATCTCTTTCCTACCCCCCCCCACTTCACTACAGGTTGCTCCGCTTTGCTGTCTGCAACGGACCCCTCGCAAATCACACACATTGAACACCCACGTTCCATCCCATGGCCTCCCTACGGGTAAGTACATATAATGTGCGAGGACTATGTTCCCCGCACAAACGTAGTAAGCTTTGGGGGGAGTTAAAACGCTTAAAAACCCAAGTGGTTTTCCTCCAGGAAACCCACTTTACACCAAAATCTCTTCCCAAATTGCCTACTCACCTTTTCAACCAATGGTTTATTAGCACATCCCCGACCCCGAAATCTAAAGGGACAGCTATTGCCATACACAAGGCATGCCCTTTCCAGCCGATAGATCACGATACGGACCCCTTGGGGAGATATGTTTTCCTAAAGGGCAATATCGCTGGCCAAAAATACACATTCACCACTATATACGCCCCGAATGCAGATCAACTTACCTTCATAGACAATACACTGGACCGCTTGGCTGAATTCAGAGAAGGCTTCCTAATCCTAGGGGGCGATTTTAACCTAAGCCCTGACCCAATGCTAGACACCTCTCATGTGAGACCCTCACACTCCTACGCATTTTTGAAGCACTTCCGCAGGACTATTCAGTCCCACCTGCTTACCGACAGTTGGCGGGCACTTAGACCACTAGACCGTGACTTCAGTTATTACTCTACAGTACATAATGTATACACAAGAATTGATCACATTTATGTAGATCGAAATATCCTTGAACTTCTGCAGTCTGCAGACATTGGTTCCATCTCCATTTCCGACCACGCCCCAGTGACGATGGCCTTTTCCTTACCATCGGCTGCACGGGGAGTTCGGACCTGGAGACTAAATGAAAACCTATTGGACGATGCGGTGGTGATGGCTGAGGTCACGGATACCCTAACTCATTATTTTGCAGAGAATCCCATAGGCGAGCAGAGTGAGGGGATGGTTTGGGAGGCTCACAAGGCTGTGGTTCGGGGGGCACTAATCTCCCAGGGTTGTAGACTTAAAAAGATACGACAGGCAGACTTTTTGAGAGTGCACACCGAACTCCAAAAAGCAGAACTCAGGCACAAAGCCAACGGACGCCCTGAGGAACTGGAAAAACTGACAGAGCTACGCGAACTGTTCCTACGCCTACTTGATCGTCAAACACGTAAACAATTCCGATTCGTGGCACACAGGTACTATGAACACGGAAACAAATGCGGCCGCATGTTGGCCCGGGCCCTCCGGAAACGTCAAACCCAGACATATATACATAAACTACATAGCGCTTCGGGAACACCGATTCTACACCCATCTAAAATTGCTGCTGAATTCCGAGCTTATTACGCTAAACTGTACAACATAGACTCTGACCCCTCCCCTACATCACGGGACACTAGACAAAAAGCGATTCGAGACTACCTGACTGCAGCCAGACTTCCAACACTTACAGAGGAACAATCCTCAGACCTAGATGCCCCAATTACCCTAAATGAGCTTCGTGCCACGGTGAACTCCTTGCCCAACAGGAAGAGCCCTGGACCTGACGGGTTCACTAAGGCATACTATAAAGCCTTCCTGACTCACCTGGAGACCCCCATGTGCAATTATTTTAACTCTATTGCAGAGGGAGGAACCATTCCGCCAGAGGCACTTCTGGCACACATCACTGTAATCCCGAAAGAAGGCAAGGACCCCACCGTCCCCCCGAGCTACCGACCAATCTCGCTCCTTAACCTGGACATTAAAATTTTAGCGAAAACACTAGCAAACAGACTTAAATACCTTATCCCCGATATTATCCACCCAGACCAAACGGGATTCATAACAGGAAGAGAAGCCAGAGACAACTCTATCAGGGCGGTACACCTTATTCACTGGGCCCGTGCTCGCCCTGAACCACAGCCTTACCTCATATTGTCAACAGACGCTGAAAAAGCGTTCGATCGCGTTGACTGGTCTTACCTGACGGAGGTGCTTCGATCACTGCGGATGGGTCCAAGAATGTTATCCTCTATATTAGCACTATACTCGGCACCTTGCGCACAAGTCAAGGTAAATGGAACCCTTTCAGCTCGCTTCCCCATCGGAAATGGCACGAGACAGGGGTGCCCCCTGTCACCTCTCCTGTTCGCTTTAGTGCTGGAGCCTTTACTCCGCACAATACAGGCGCTAACCCTGACATTAAGGGTCTTACGGTTGGTGACACGGAACACAAACTCTCGGCATATGCCGATGATGTCCTGTTCCATGTTTCAAACCCCCTGATCTCATTGCCCAATCTGATGAGAGAACTGAAGCTCTTTGGGTGTCTCTCAAATTTTAAAATTAATTTTTCAAAGTCAGAAATCCTTCCTATTTGCATGACATCCCAATTAACAACAAGCCTTAAATCAGCCTTCCCTTTCACTTGGGCCACGTCGGCTATCCGATACCTCGGTATACAACTCACAGATAATTTTAACGGCATATTTACCGTGAACTACCTCCCACTGCTAACTACCATTAAGAGAGACCTATCCCAATGGACACAAACGGCCTTCACATGGTTGGGAAGAGTGAACATAATAAAAATGAA
Organism: Aquarana catesbeiana; assembly: GCF_042186555.1. Classification (NCBI taxonomy): domain Eukaryota; kingdom Metazoa; phylum Chordata; class Amphibia; order Anura; family Ranidae; genus Aquarana; species Aquarana catesbeiana. The sequence continues at coordinate 162,216,612 of NC_133325.1, read as the reverse complement.
TATCCTACCACGCATACTGTTCTATTTACAGATGCTACCAATTCGATTACCCCGATCTTTTTTTGATAAAATATCTAGCATACTGTCTAAATTTATATGGAATGCGCGCAAACCTAGGATAGCTCTACGAGTCCTACGGCGCTCGAAACAGAACGGAGGCCTGGGCCTCCCAGACGTCAGAAGATACTACTGGGCTATAGCGATACAGAGGATGCTCAACTGGCGTTTCCACTCTTGCTCTAAGATATGGGTACCTCTAGAGAAATGTTTAGCGGGTAGAAACTTATCATATGCTCCCTGGCTATCCCGAGAGCATAGAGGATTGTCGGAGACAACGTCCCCCTTGACAACCCAGGTATTGTCAACCTGGGATAAGATTAACCCGCTGCTAAAATTGGCTCCCTCGGTGTCCCCACTGGCCCCACTAGGAGGTTTCCTATGGTTTCCTCCGGGAGAACGAATGGGTTTTTTTGAATCGTGGATAGAGGGTGGAGACGCCAGCTGTGGTAAACTTATGAAAGACGGCAAACTCCTGAGCTACGAATCTCTGCCTACAGGCCGACAGGGTACCCCAATGAACTTCTGGAAATACAGACAATTACATCACTTCTTCCAATTACACGGCCATAAGATTAGAGACCCCTCGGCTCTCACCCACCTTGAAAAACTCTTTATCGCAGAAGAACCTACACCACACTTAGTCTCAGAACTTTATAAACTACTAGGCTCCTCATTCCCTAACACCACACCTGCTTTTATCAGACGCTGGGAAAAAGACCTGGGCATTGTATTTGCAAAGACTGACTTGACTCACTTATATCAACTTACTCATTCATCCTCAATAGAGTCCAAGACCCAGGAAACAAACTTTAAGCTACTATCCCGTTGGTATAGAGTACCTGCGGACTTGGCTCGCTTCTATCCTTCCATGTCCGAACTGTGCTGGAGAGGATGTGGACAGAGAGGAACACTGAAACACATATGGTGGGATTGCCCTCAAATTAAATCCTTTTGGGAAGATATACGAAACCAAATCAAAATAGTGACAGAGATAGAAATACCCTTCTCCCCGACCCACTTTCTCCTGCAGGTCCCCCCGATCTCGCTACGAAAATACAAGAAAAGTGTGCTGCCGCATTTATTAAATGCGGCTAGGCGCCTGATCCCAATCCACTGGAAAAAACACACGATCCCCACACGTGCTGAGTGGATCAGAAAGGTCAGTGAGATCCGGGAGGCCGAGGACTGGGTGGCGACCAACAAAGGCCACAAGGATCGCTTCCATGACATCTGGATGTCATGGGCTGAATACACCTCGGACTCCACCACAGTGTCGTCTAGTCTAGACGTTGCACTACTGGAACTGGCAGACCCTACGCTCAGAGTACTTAGGCTAACAAAAACTCAACCCTGTAGGCAAGACCCTATAACCTGACCTACCCGAGGCATATCGAACCCAGCTCCGAGGGGTCCGTTGCGGAGGCAGAGGAAGCCTACCAGTATTTGCAGGTAACCTGACCCATCCCCTCTCCCCTTCCCATTTCCCCCCTTCCCTCTCCTACTCCCCCTTCCCCCCCCCTATTGTATCCCTCCCACTCCCTTTTTTATTATTTCCTTCTTATTCTTGTGTCTCTCTATTTATTACTGTTATTTTGTTATAATACTAGGGAAACTCGAGCAAAATAGCTACTTATGGGCCGTTCAATATAGAACCGAAATCCGCTGGGGGAGATCTCTGGATTTCTAAGAGCTAAATAAATTCTACATAAACAAACCACTGTTACGTGATCACGGAGGCCTGTGTAGGAGCGGGAGGCGGACTGATGGAGGTTTTGGGCCCCCCCCTCCTGCCCCGGGCATGGGTCACTGGGCTATGTACCCCGCACATTCCAGAGAGCCCCTCAACTCAAACACACCCTCGCGAGCCCCCAGGCTGGCCCCATATCATTTACATATTTCATGGAAAAATAGAGCTTCCTAAGCCCCTGACTACCCCCTTAGCGGGTCTCATAGAGTTATACCTAGATTAGCACCTTACATCAGGTTAATAGTAATGTATGTGTTTTTTCAACTTATATATTGAAGATTGTTACTGATAAGACCCTGCGAGGCCATCGCCTACATCATGATTTGCACTGTTGGACATGCCATGTAATGTCTTGTTCTAAAAATAAAAAGTTATTATACAAAAAAAATACTTTCCCCCTGACATGCTTTCCATCGAGGGCACTGATGCATTTCCCAAAACTCATCTGCAGTTGCTTCCCACATCTTTCTGTGGCTCAGGCTTCACCACCTCATGCAACTCCTCCCACAGCGACAAACAAGTTGCCCAGGTCACTTTGGCCACCGCGGAGACACCCATGAGGAAATAATGGTGCAAGGACAGTCTGTTCTGTCGCCAGAAACTTATAATAAAACATATTGTCATCAAAACCATATACATTCGAGAGAAAAAATATGCATATGATTAAAGTTATATACTGCATATATTATGTGACAAACAGCCCCTGTCAGTTGTGGTTGTGGATGGAGTATATCTGCCGCATAGGATTTTGCGGCTCATAAGGTAAATAGGTGGCAGTGAGAGGTTTGGAGCAAGATGCAGGGGGTTAGGCACTGGCCTCACCTTGCTCCCCACCTGGGGTATAATTTGTCTTTGAGAAAATATATAGGGTTATACTGCGCTAGAGTTTCAAATGTGTATATATAGCTGCAACAAAAACTGCAATCAAATATCTCTATAGTGCAAAAATGTGTATACAAATAAGTTGCGCTTATAAAATAAGTGATCCTGTGTAACAAATGAGAAAACACAAAGGATGCACTATTGCAATAAAAAAGAAATGAGTAAACAAAACATAAATATCTGTATATGAAAGTCTATATGAAAAACTCTTCATCAACAGTGATAAAAATAATAATAACTGAGTCTGTAACAAAAACAAAAAGTAGCAGTGTGATTCCAAAAGTGTAGTAAATGTCCAAAAATCCTTCAACCTTCACCTAAGGAGAAAAAGAGAATGAAACAAAAGGAGGGGGAGGGAGATCCTTGAATCAAAAAAACAAAACCCACTCGGTGTGTGGGGCCCTTACCCGATCGGTGCTAGCAGATTTAGCCCTCTGTGGGGTCTAACGAGCCTCCGTCCTCTTGGAGCACTCCAGACGCAGCAAGGAATCCTCCACGGTTTCCTGATTGGGAATGGAGAGTCCGATCTGTGGAGCGCACAAGTCACCAGTGCGAAGGGACAGAACACACTCCAATAGTGTAATATAGTTTAACCGCTTGCCGACCAGCGGTTAAACTATATTTAACCGCTGCAGGTCAGCACGATCCCGCGAACTGTCGTAGCTATACATTGGTTTGCGGGATTGGGATAGCAGGCGCGCGCCCGCTGCACAGCAGGGGTGCCGATGCTCGATCGTGAGCAGGAGACACAGAACAGGGATGAGTGTATGTAAACACACACTTCCCTGTTCTGTTCTGAGAGGAGTGACAGATCGTGTGTTCCTATTAGCTAGGAACCACGATCCGTCACTTCCTCTAGTCAGTCCCCTCCCCCTACAGTTCGAATCACCTTCCAGGGAACACAATTAACTCTTTGATCGCCCCCTAGTGTTAACCCCTTTACTGCCAGTGACATTTTTACAGTAATCAATGCATTTTTATAGCACTGATCGCTGTATAAATGCCATTGGTCCCAAAAATGTGTCAAAATTGTCCTATGTGTCCGCCATAATGTCGCAGTCATGATAAAAATCAGATCGCCACCATTACTAGTAAATAAAAAATAATAATAAAAATGCTATAAATCTATCCCCTATTTTGTAGATGCTATAACTTTTGTGCAAACCAATCAATATATGCTTATTGCGATTTTTTTTTTTTAACCAAAAATATGTAGAATACATATCGGCCTAAACTAGGGGATTCTTCCCCTAGTAAAATCACCTCACAGTGTAGTAAAACACTGGTTAGGCACACAGTTAACCCTTTGATCAACCCTTCCAACCAGTGTCATTAGTACAGTGACAGTGCATAATTTCTTAGAACCGATCACTGTTTTAGTGTCACTGGTCCCCAAAAAGTGTCAAAAGTGTCAGATGGTGTCTGAATGTCTGTCACAATATTGCAGTCCCACTATGAGTGCCTAAGCACCACCACTAATAGTAAAAAAAAATTTAAATATCCCATAGTTTGTAGACGCTATAACCTTTGAGCTTATACGCTTATTGGGATTTTTTTTTCCCCCCAAATCTATGTGGCAGAATACATATTGGCCTAAATTTATGAAGAAATTTGATTTTTTCAATTATTTTATTGGATATGTTTTATAGCAGAAAGTAAAAAATATTGTTTTTTTTTCAAAATTATCAGTCTTTTTTGTTTATAGCTCAAATAAATAAAAATAAATAAATAAAAAATAGCACCAAAAGAAAGCTTTATTTGTGTGAAAAAAAGGACATCAATTTTAATTTGGGTACAACATTGCACGACCAAGCAATTGTCAGTTAAAGTAACGTAGTGCCGTATCGCGTAAAGTGACCCGGTCGTGAAGGGGGTAAATCTTTCAGAGGTCAAGTGGTTAACATACTTAAGTGTCACGAGGAGACGTTCCTCTGGTGATATGCTCATCCTCACCTGAGTGTCCATTTTGGTAAGTGGTGGTCTGAGTCTCTCCAGAAGGTCATCAAGGGAAGTAATGGACATGCATGTAAAGTTAACCACTTGCCGACCGACTCACGCCGATATACGTTGGCAGAAGGGCACGTACAGGCAGATTTACCTACCTGTACATTGCCCTTTAAGAAGCGGTTTGCCGCCGTGGCCTCTTTGAGTGTGATCGCGGGTCCCGCGGACTCGGTGTCTGCGGGGATACCTGCGATCATCTCACGGAGAGGAAGAACGGGGAAATGCTGATGTAAACAAGCATTTCCCTGTTCTGCCTAGTGACAGGACACTGATCACAGCTCCCTGTAATTGGAAGCGGTGATCAGTGTCATGTCACACATAGCCCCTCCTCCCCACAGTTAAAATCACTCCCTAGGACACACTTAACCCCTACAGCGCCACCTAGTGGTTAACCCCTTCACAGCCAGTCACATTTACACAGTAATCAATGCATTTTTAATTGCACTGATCGCTGTATAAATGTGAATGATCCCAAAATCGCGCCAAAAGTGTCCGATCTGTCTGCCATAATGTCGCAGTCACGATAAAAATCGCTGATCGCCGCCATTACTAGTGAAAAAAAAATTTATTATAAAAATGCCATAAAACTATCTCCTATTTTGTAGACGCTATAACTTTTGCGCAAACCAATCAATAAATGCTTATTGCGATTTTTTGTTACCAAAAATATGTAGAAGAATACGTATCGGACTAAACTGAGGAAAAAAAAATATTTTTAATATATTTTTTGGGGATATTTATTATAGCAAAAAGTAAAAAATAATGTGTTTTTTTCAAAATTGTCGCTATTTTTTTGTTTATAGCGCAAAAAAATAAAAGCCGCAGAGGTGATCAAATACCACCAAAAGAAAGCTCTATTTGTGGGGAAAAAAGGGTGTTAATTTTGTTTGGGAGCCACGTCGCACGACCGCGCAAATGTCAGTTAAAGCGAGGCAGTGCCAAATCGCAAAAAGTGCTCTGGTCTTTGGGCAGCCAAATGGTCCGGGGCTTAATTGGTTAAAGACTTTATCTGGATAAGGCCCGGTGCACACTGGTATGACATGAGAGTCGTACCACTGTCGATCTGACTTTGCTTTGCGACTTCAGTCCCACATCGATCTGACTTCCATCTGACTTTAGTGAAAGGGATACAATTTTGATCCAACTTTAAGATAATCCTACTTGTCCTTTGACGAATCAAAACAATCCCGGTGTGACATGAATTCCCTTTCCTGCTTCTGTAATCCCTCTTGAATTACTGTGTGTTGGTCAGCCATTATGTCCCCTCTGGCACTCTGACAAATGCAGTGTCAGCCTTCATCACATCAGGTGTGGTAGTGTTGATGGAAGCACAACAGGAGGAAGAGCGGAGAAGGAAGATGAGGCGTTGATATTGGATCCATCCCATGATCGCAAACCGAGAATAAAGAGGACAGTTCTGGGTCATCTACGAGGACCTGCGTGCACACAAGGACAATTTCCTCAATTATGCAAGCATTTCCAAAGCTAGGTGAGAGCATTTGTTTTGTTTAATTCAATCCAAAAAAAAAAATCGGGTTAAGGTCAGGACTCCATGCAGGCCAGTCAAGTTCCTCCACTCCAAACTCGCTCATCCATGTCTTTATAGACCTTGCTTTATGCGCAGTCATGTTGGAACAAGAGGGGCCATCCCCAAACGGTTTCCATAAAGTTGGGAGCATGAAATTGTCCAAAATGTCTTGGTATAATGACACCTTAAGAGTTCCATTCACTGGAACTAAAGGGCCGTACCCAAACCTTGAAAAAAAAAAACCCACACCATAATCCCCCCTCCACCAAATGATTCGGAGGGGTGGCCAATACTTTTGGCAATATAGTGTGGATGAGCGAGTTTGGGAATCTGATAGAACACCTTTGGGATGAATTATTAAAAAAGAGAGAAGGGGCGGGACTTTGAATGAACCAAGCAGTCAACAGTGGGAGGTCAAAAATTGTGTATTTGATATGTAGCATAATAAAACTCATACAGAGTAATAATTAATGTCACAGTATATATGATCAATATACATATAGGAACATGATAATACATGACAGTGGAGAGAAAAGTAACTACACCACCTGTAGGACTTCCTATTACATTAAATATTATTGATGATCAGAATAATATAACAAATATTCATATAAGTAGAATTCAACACATAATCGGTTTAAACACTGCATGTACAGAGGCTCAACACGTTTCGTGGAGTTTTATCCACTCTTCAGGAGCAAACATGTGTATATCTGAAATAAGATATATGGGTTTCCAAATCACTGCCTTTATAAAGGAAAAAACAAAAGAAAAGGTGTATCCCATTGTCTGGAAAAATACTCACAACCGCCGTGTGACGAAAGTCCAGCATAAAGAGCTGGATGCTCCCATTGAGGGCATCTTTTCTGGGAGCTGTGGCACATGCGGGACCCCCACATGGCAGCACCAGGGGAGGACAATTATCCATGAAGTGGTGGTCCCTGAAGGTAGTTCCAAGTGTAGCCAAAAGCGTCTTCTAGAAAAAATGTGAACGTGTGTAAATTTAGCATGATAGCCAAATATCCTGTACTCAAATATAGAGCAGGCTAGTGCAACTGTAACTATGATGGTGTCAGCGAGGCCCAACCAAAGACGAATAAGAGATTGAAAGGGTGATAGAGAGGCCAATTCCACCAAGAGAAGACTCAAGTATCCAATATGTGAGCTACCAAAACGTAAATGAATACATGTTGCTAACATGATACCTGGTGCTGAATCGTGAGAAGCCATGATACAAGGTAGTGAGTGCTATCCATGGAGTGAGGGAGAACCAACAGGATGGATAAGCCACCCCAAATGAGACCTATATATGGGCCCACACGCCAATAACTCCCAAATGCCACGCCAGCGTGCAAGGGGAGGGGGAGGCGCCAGCACCCAAGCGACCAAGTCACTCTGTGTTTGGCGCCAAATGTACCTCCCATAAACCGCAGATGGAAAACACCAACAGTGTGACGACGCTTGGAAATTACGCCACACGCACAGCGCAGAGGTATCCGCCTGCCCCAGGAGTAGGGGGGAGGAGGGAGATCCCGTGGTATGCATCACAGCTCTCGGTAAAAGATGTGAGCCAAGGGCTCATAGATCCAGATCATAGGGCACTAACAGGGATGAATTAGAGTGGAGACTGCGAGCCAGGCCTTCTTATCCAACATCAGTGCTTGACCTCACAAATGCGCTTCTGGAAGAATGGTCAAACAATGGTCAAACATTCCCATAGACATACTCCTAAACCTTGTAGACAGCCTTCCCCGAAGAGTTGAATCTGTTATAGCTGCAAAGGGTGGGCCAACTCAATATTGAACCCTATGGACTAAGACTGGGATGCCTTTACATTTTTATATACGTGTAAAGGCAGGCGTCCTAATACTTTTTGCAATATAGGGTACTGTATGTACCTTTGATAAATAAATAAAATAAAAATTCTAACATAATCAAAGATGCACTTAGGAATACTACATGTTGTATAGAGTGTAGGGGTCAGAAATATGACATGATGCAAAGAGGGCACTGGTGAGTCATGGTGAATAACATTTCTAACGTAATCAAAGATGCACTTTGGGATATTTTCTACATTCTTGTCATATGTATTTTCTTTTCTCTCCTTGCTGTAGTAGCATACAACATGGGGTATAGAATGTGTGATTTAGGAATACTACATAGAGTGTAGAGGTCAGAAATATGACATGATGCAAAGAGGGCTCTGGTGTGTCATGGTGAGACCATTTTTTATTTTCCTGGAGGTAGCATGAGATCTTAGCCTTTTTGTTTGTGCTGCTTCATTTGTCTTGTATGCACTTTGGGATACAGAATCCCTGTATATATAGTATTTCTCAAAAGTGAGTACACCCCTCACATTTTTGTAAATATTTTATTATACCTTTTCATGTGACAGCACTGAAGAAATTAAATTTTGCTACAATGTAAAGTAGTGAGTGTACAGCTTGTATAACAGTGTAAATTTGCTGTCCCCTCAGAATAACTCAACACACAGCCATTAATGTCTAAACTACTAGCAACAAAAGTGAGTACACCCTGAAGTGAAAATGTCCAAATTGAGTCCAAAGTGTCAATATTTTGTGTGGCCACCATTATTTTCCAGCACTGCCTTAACCCTCTTGGGCATGGAGTTCACCAGAGCTTCACAGGTTGCCACTGGAGTCCTATTCCACTCCTCCATGATGACATCACAGAGCTGGTGGATGTTAGAGTTCTTGCACTCCTCCACCTTCTGTTTGAGGATGCCCACAGATGCTCAATAGGTTTTAGGTCTGGAGACATGCTTGGCTAGTCCATCACCTGTACCCTCAGCTTCTTTAGCAAGGCAGTGGTCGTCTTAGAGGAGTGTTTGTGGTCATATGTGGGTGGCACAGTGGTGTAGTGGATAGCACTTTCGCCTAGCAGTAAGAAGGGTCGCTGGTTCGAATCCCAACGACTGCTACCTGCCTGGAGTTTGCATGTTCTCCCTGTGCCTGCGTGGGTTTCCTCCGGGTACTTCGGTTTCCTCCCACACTCTGGTAGGTTAATTGGATCCTGTCTAAATTGTCCCTAGTATGTATGAATGTGAGTTAGGGACCTTAGATTGTATGCTCCTTGAGGGTAGGGACTGATGTGAATGTACAATGTATATGTAAAGCGCTGCATAAATTGCACGGTGCTATATAAGTACCTGAAATAAATAAAAAATAAAAATAAAAATTATGTTGGAATTCTGCACTACAGCCCAGTCTCCGAAGGGAGGGGATAATGCTCTGCTTCAGTATGTCACAGTACATGTGGGCATTCATGGTTCCCTCAATGAACTGTAGCTCCCCAGTGCTGGCAGCACTCAGGCAGCCCCAGACCACGACACTCCCACCACCATGCTTGACTGTAGGCAAGACACACTTGTCTTTGTACTCCTCACCTGGTTGCTGCCACACACAATGCTTAACACCATCTGAACCAAAGAAGTTTATCTTGGTCTCATCAGACCACAGGACATGGTTCCAGTAATCCATGTGCTTAGTCTGCTTGTCTTCAGCAAACTTCTTTCTTGTGCATCATCTTTATAAGAGGCTTCCTTCTGGGACAACAGCCATGCAGGCCAATTTGATGCACTGTACGGTGTATGGTCTGAGCACTGACAGGCTGACCCCCCCACCCCTTCAACCTCTGCAGCAATGCTGGCAGCACTCATATGTCTATTTCCCAAAGACAACCTCTGGATATGACGCTGAGCACGTGCACTCAACTTCTTTGGTCGGACATGGCAAAGCCTGTTCTGAGTGGAACCTGTCCTGTTAAACCGCTGTATGGTCTTGGCCACCTTGCTGCAGCTCAGTTTCAGGGTCTTGGCAATCTTCTTATAGCCTAGGCCATCTTTTTTTTTTTCTTTTTGGTGCCTAGGCCATCTTTATGTAGAGCAGCAATTCTTTTTTTCAGATCCTCAGAGAGTTCTTTGCCATAAGGTGCCATGTTGAACTTCCAGTGACCAGTATGAGAGAGATAACACCAAATTTAACACAGCTGCTCTCCATTCACACCTTTTTGTGTGAATTTTTCACTTTTTGTTATATTGCAGCCATTTGCTAAAATCATTTAAGTTCATTTTTTTCCTCATTAATGTACACACAGCACCCCATATTGGCAGAAAAACACAGAATTGTTGACATTTTTGCAGATTTATTAAAAAAGAAAAACTGAAATATCACATAGTCCTAAGTATTCAGACCCTTTGCTCAGTACTTAGTAGAAGCACCATTTTGATCTAATACAGCCATGAGTCTTTTTGGGAAAGATGCAACAAGTTTTTCACACCTGGATTTGGGGATCCTCTGCCATTCCTCCTTGCAGAGCCTCTCCAGTTCTGTCAGGTTGGATGGTAAACGTTGGTGGACAGCCATTTTTAGTTCTCTCCAGAGATCAATTGGGTTTAAGTCAGGGCTCTGGCTGGGCCATTCAAGAACAGTCACGGAGTTGTTGTGAAGCCACTCCTTCTTTATTTTATCTGTGTGCTTAGGGTCATTGTCTTGTTGTAAGGTCAGTCTGAGGTCCTGAGCACTCTGGAGAAGGTTTTCGTGCAGGATATCCCTGTACTTGGCCGCATTCATCTTTCCCTCAATTGCAACCAGTCATCCTGTCCCTGCAGCTGAAAAACACCCCCACAGCATGATGCTGCCCCAACATGCTTCACTGTTGGGACTGTATTGGACAGCTGATGAGCAGTGCCTGGTTTTCTCCACACATACTGCTACCGGTGTGTGTTTATGCATGAAGAGGAGTTTACTATTCCTTGGCACCTTGATGTCCTTTGCACACAGAAGAAAGGACTGTATTTCCGTTTAGCACTAATTTATTTGCACTCTGCACTGAGAAACTGTGTGCTGGTTTTTGCACAGTTCATTTTCCATTTTGCACATTTATATTTGCACTCATCGTATTTACAGAACAAATATTCTAGTGTTTCAACATCATTTATTTTGCACTTTAAAATCAGTCACTTTACAACCCATTGTGGATATTGTTTACATTAATGATCTATTTTTGTTCATTTATTCATTTGCATGTGCACTGCTACCTTTAGCAGTACTCCTTTTTTTTCCCTACAGAAGAATTATTGTTGTGTTTTCACATTCTCTATTTTGCACTTTGTTACCAGTCACTTTACTACACACTGTGGTTATTATTTACACCGTTGATTTATTTGTACCTCTCCAAACATAGCCCTTATGGCTGTGAAAATAGAGCTCTATTTAGGTCTTGTCACTCCAGATTACAGTGTGGCAAAAGCTATGAAGCGTGTCACGGTGTTGTCGAGCATATTGTAAAAGGTTTTTTTTGGTGGCATTGGCGCAGTAAAGTCTTCTTTCTGGGAACTCAACCATGCAGCTCATTTTTGTTCAAGTATTGTTGCATGTGCTCCTTGAAACAACTACACCATCTTTTTCCAGAGCAGCCTGTATTTCTCCTGAGGTTACCTGTGGGTGTTTCTTTGTATTGCGCACAATTCTTATGGCACATGTGGCTGCTTGGTCTACCTGACCTTGGCTTGGTATCAAGAGATCGATGAATTTTCCACTTCTTAAAAAAGTGATTGAACAGTACTGACTGGCATATTCAAGGCTTTGGATATCTTTTTATATTCTTTTTCATCTTTAGAATGTTCCATTACCTTGTTATGCAGGTATTTTGACAGTTCTCTTCTGCTCCCCATGGCTCAGTATCTAGCCTGATAACTGCATCAACGTGAGAGCTAACAAACTCATTGATTATTTATACCAAGCCACTAATTGCAATTTAAAAAAGCAACAGATGTGGGAAATTAACCTTTAATTGCCAGTTTAACCTGTGTGCGTCACCTTGTGTGTCTGTACCAAGGCCAAACATTCTAGGGTATGTAGACTTTTGAGCAGGGCCATTTGGGCGATTTCTGTTATCATTATGATTTAAACCCCTGTTTTTAATGCATACTGTTAGACAGGATAATTTGGTTGGTTGCAGGTTGGTTGGTAAGTAGAGCTGGGAATTTCTTTGTTTTTGTTTTGCTCCAGCTCATCAGCCCTACTTGCCAATAGATTACCATTCATGCCTGCCCACGTTTGACAGAACATGCTTTGTTATTATTAGCACTGCCCACCATTTTTATTCTCACGGACCACCCAGCCCTTGTGTACACCAAACCTGTATTTACTCACAGTCAGCCACGGAGTGCCAGGGTTTCTAAAAGACCAATAGGATGCTTGGTAGCTACTACTAAATAGGAAGCATGTACAGTAGTATAGGACCAATTCTGGGAGGTGCCGGTATGAAACATCACCTTGTTATGGGACACTAAAAAGGCCAGGTTGTTCATAAATATAAGGAAGATTATGGAAGAGTTGGCAGTTCCTGCATAATTAGGAGTGGCACTGACTGCAAAGTGGGCATGTTCTGGGTGTGGCTACCTGGAAAATAGATGTGGCACCCAAGAACTGGGACTAATATGTTGGCAAGTAAGCAAGTGTAATGTGCATGGGTTGAATACACAGGCATTTTCTCAAATTAGAACTGCTCTTCTCCTCATAAAAGTCAATATAAGTACAAGAGCAGCTTAGACAAATGTTAGAAACACATATAGTGGAATTAAGATGGCAACACAAAACGCATGATGCATTAAGCCATCTACAGACAACCTTAGAGTGGTTTGATCATGGCTGTGTTGTGTATACATAGTAATATAATAGGGGTTATTTAAAGGATAATCCACTTTGCACTGCAAGTGCACTTGGAAGTGCAGTCGCTCTAAATCTAAGGGGTAGATCTGAAATGAGTGGAAGCTCTGCTGATTTTATCATCCAATCATGTACAAGTTAAAATGCTGTTTTCTATTTTCCTTGCATGTCCCCCTCAAATCTACAGCGACTTTACTTCCAAGTGCACTTTCAGTGCAAAGTGGAGTTTGCTTTAGTAAATAACCCCCATTGCATCACTTTGTGTGGTAGTTTCCAGGAAAGTCTCCAACTTTCAGGCACAACACAAAAGCCATTAATTAGCATTGCATTTACAATTTTACAAGGCTTTTTTTATCTAGATAACTGCAAAAACAGGATAAACCAGTCTTTCAAGGAAATTTTTTTTGTGTGAAAATTCCTTGGATTGTAATGCAAGTTGAAATGTTTGGATTAAAACAAACTTCTCATGAAACAAATATGGGGTCTACTATTGCTGACCTCCTTCCAAAAAATGTTAGTGGCCTTGCTGTTATGCTGACCCACTAGTCTGAGGCACTTACCAATCAGACATAGGCATCAAGCATAGGAGAGAGCAACAGTGGCTCAATGTTCTTCACATAACAGAAGCAATATTGCCTACCTTGATGTGCATAATAACACATAATATCAGCTGTTAGGCCTCTTGCACACAGGCAGCTGATTCAAGTAAATGATGTCTTCCCCCTGTCTGGAAAACCAATGCACAGTGAACAGCCTTCAATAGAATTACAGGATATGCACTGCTGTACTTGCGGTTGTGCTGGTGCTATTGTACGCAAGAATTGTGTGTGGGCATTTTCAAAAATAGAAAATGTTCATTTTTGCATGCGCCCTTACGCAATACTAACTTTTTCAATCGTACAGCGAACACTAAACAAGGTATGTGCAGGCACTTTAAACCGATAGACACTTTAAGACTGGATTTTTAAATTTGTTCTTTCATTACTGATGTTGTGGGATTATGTGATTCACACTTTACACATGCTGTTTCATCTATTTGGTAGTCTCTCGGACCCGATCCCAGTTAACACACACAGACTGGGGCACTCTTGGGCACATCATTAGGAGAAAAACTACAGCACGCTACGTAGCCACGTTGCACTGAGCCACGTTGTCTGACCTAAAGAACACATTATTTACCCATTGAGTAATCATCCATGACATGTTCAACAAAAAAAAAAACACATTGATGGGTAAAATAATATATTTTAACATTATAAAAGGAAAAGCATATGCCTACATAACATCAAATAATACAAGTAATATATTTTATTTTTCATTGATACATATGTATAGTTTTCTCCAAGTGCATACATAATGATTTGTCACATCAATCTCTGGATTGTTTGTACTTGACATTTTAGTACATACCATTTTATATCTGGAGTGCTTTTATTCGCTTGACCAGCTCAGAAATGAGGATTATATAATAAGCTGCTGGTACTCAAATACAGATTTATTGCTTTGTCTTATATCTGGACTATGTTTATTTTGATACAAACAGGGCCATGGATAAATCCATGGAAAAACCCAAGCTTAACTTACCACCAGCCCACAGACAAAATACAAATTATAATGAGAACTTCACACACTGAGTTATTCCACTTTTCCTTGCAGGGCTCCAAGCAGAATGCACAGTTACAGGTTATATATATGATCTTCTACCAATCAGTCAATTACCTTTGAATATTGTGCCTAAAGATGGAATAAACCCATGTTTGGCCCCATCCCCAGAGGAAATGTTGTTTAACTTGCTCCACAGAGCCACATCTGGTCTTACACAGGTAGGGGTTTTGTTAATATGAAAGATTATAATATGGCTTCTTGAAATCAAATAATAAATGCTTGTGGTGGTTTTGCTGCCTCAAAAGGTTCACCTTCAGAACTAAAAGCTTCATGTAGAAGATTCGAAAAAAAATAACTGTTTTATGCTAGCCATACACATATTTTCACTCCACTAAATTATTGTTTTATTATTTGACTAAATCTAGTTCTAATCTAAAGTTTTAGTCTAAATTTATGGATAATTTTTGCTATCACTTATAGCACGTTTGCCCATTTTTTTGAAGGACCAAATAAAAGCAACTAAATGTGCTGAAAAATTTCAGTTATTTTCAAGCCAAACATGGGGGTTTAGAGCACTCAATCGGTTTTAAAGTAGCAAGCTCTTTATTACAGAATAGACAGGCTATGGGTTTGATTTACTAAAGCTGGAGAGTGCAAAATCTGTTGCAGCTAGTCATGGTAGCTACAGTGCCTTGCAAAAGTATTCACCCCCTTTGACTTTTTACCTTTTTTGTTACATTACAGCCTTAAGTTCAATGTTTTTTTAAGCTGAATTATATGTGATGGATCAGAACACAATAGTCTAAGTTGGTGAAGTAAAATTAGAAAAATATATACATAAAACAAATTTTCAGAAATAGAAAAACTGATAATTGGCATGTGCTGTATTCACCCCCTTTGTTATGAAGCCCATAAAAAGCTCTGGTGCAACAAATTACCTTCAGAAGTCACATAATTAGTGAAATGATGTCCACATGTGTGCAATCAAAGTGTCACACGATCTGTCATTACATATACACACCTTTCTGAAAGGCCCCAGAGGCTGCAACACCTAAGCAAGAGGCACCACTAACCAAACACTGCCATGAAGACTAGAGGTCGACCGATATATCGGCCGATATTTGGCGTTTTTTACTTAATCGGCATCAGCCGATTGTGCTGATAAAAAAGGCAGATAGTAACTTCAGCTGTGACTTGCAAATGACTTCTGTAATAGAAGTCAATGCAAGTTGCCTGTGGAGAGGATTCTCTCCTCCTCTGGGCAGCCTGCCAAGTCTGATAAGAAGATACATTTGTATCTTTTCAAGTTCTTTTTATCAATAGACTGAACTCCAGGTGGAGAAGCTCTCAGTTTAACCATTTAAAGACTAAATCTTTTCTGACACTTGTTGCTTACAGGTAAAAATCCTGTATTTTCTGCTAGAAAATCCCTTAGAACCCCCAAACATTATATATATTTTTTTTAGCAGAGACCCTAGGGAATAAAATGGTGGTTGTTGCAATATTTTATGTCACGCGGTATTTGCGCAGCGGTCTTTCAAACGCAATTTAAAAAAAAAAATACAGTAATGAATTAAAAAAAAAACTAAGCAGTAAAGTTAGCCCATTTTTTTTCGTCCAAAAGTTTTGATTACCTGTTTTTGTGTATTTAATATTTAAGATAGTTTTTTTTTTTTCTAAATTATACATACAAGTGAACTGATCGGAGGTTTGTTTTGTTTAATGTTTAAATGTAAAAAATTTTCTGTATCACTTATTACTTAAGGCTGCTTTCACACTGAAGCGGGCAGGAGTTGATGGTAAAACGCTGCTAGCTTTAGCGGCGCTTTACCGTCATTTTAGAGGTGCTATTCGGCTGCTAGCGGGGTGCTTATAACCCAGCTAGCGGCCGAGGAAGGGGTTAAATGCGCCCCTGAAGCGCCGCTGCCAAAACGCTTTGCAGGCGCTTCGGCAGTGGTGCGCATTCATTTCAATGGGCAAGAGTGGTGGAGGAGCGGTATACACCGCTCCAAAGATGCTGCTCGCAGGACTTTTTTTTACATCCTGCCAGCGCATCGCCTCAGTGTGACAGCACTCAGGATATCACACTGAGACTGCAGGGGAGCCGTTTTACAGGCACTTTACAGGCGCTCTTTTTAGCCCAAAAGCGCCTGAAAAATGCCCCAGTGTGAAAGGGGTCTAACTGTTAGATTTTATGAGATGAAGGGAAAAAAATAAAAAAATCGGCCAAATATATCGGCCCAAAAAATCGGCATCACATATCGGCCATCGGCCACCGCGATTTCTAAATATCGGCATCGGCCAGAGAAAACCCCATATCGGTCGACCTCTAATGAAGACCAAGGAACTCTCGAAACAAGTAAGGGGTGGTGTTGTTGAGAAGTACAAGCCAGGGTTAGGTTATAAAAAAATATCCAAATCTTTGATGCTCCCCAGGAGCACCATCAAATCTATCATAACCAAATGTAAAGAACATGGCACAACAGCAACCCTGCCAAGAGACGGCCGCACACCAAAACTCACGGACTGTGAAAGGAGGGCATTAACCCCTTCTCGCCAAGCGTATGCAGATGTGTGTACTCGGCTTTCCGGGGTTATACCGGGATGATGCCCGCAGCTGCAGGCATGATCCCGGTACCGTTGTTTACAGCGGACGATCGGCTATCCAGATATAACAACCGATGCGGCTAAAAGCCGCTCGGCTGTTATACCAGAGCAGCGGGAGGGGACGACCCCCCCTCCCGCTGCCTCCCGCCGCTCTTACCGGGCCTTCCGTGCCATCGGGAAGCCCGGTGACCAATCGGGTGCCTCCGGCGGCTGGGGGCGGGCTGGAACGAAGCTGTGGGTGGCTTTGTTCCAGCCTTCTAATTGTAAATGTGGAAGCGACGTCATGACGTCACTTCCCGTTTACTCGGCTGCCAATGGCGCTGGTTTTAAAAAGATACACAGTATTCAGAATCGGCGATCTGAATACTGTGAAGTGCAAAGGAGGGATCGGGGGTCTTTTAGACCCCGATCTCTCCATAAGGAGTACCTGTCACCGCCTATTACTGTCACAAGGGATGTTTACATTTCTTGTGACAGCAATAAAAGTGATCAAAAAAACATTTTTTTTTTTAAACACAATTTATAAAAATAAAAATAAATAAAATAAATAAGAAAAAAATATTTTTTTTTAAGGTGCCCCCGTCCCCACGAGCTCGCGCAGCAAAGAAAACGCATATGGAAGTCGCGCCCGCATATGTAAACGGTGTTCAAATCACACATGTGAGGTATCGCCGCGATCGTCAGAGGGAGAGCAATAATTCTAGCACTGGACCTCCTCTGTAACTCTAACCTGGTAACCGTAAAAAAAATTAAAGCGTCACCTATGGAAATTCTTAGGTACTGTAGTTTGTCGCCATTCCACGAGTGCATGCAATTATAAAGCGTGACATGTTTGGTATCTATTTACTCGGCGTAACATCATCTTTCACATTATACAAAAAAATTGGGGTAACTTTACTGTTTGGATTTTTAAAATTCATGAAAGTGTCCCTTTTCCCAAAAATTTGCGTTTAAAACACCGCTGCACAAATACCGTGTGATATAAAATATTGAAACAATCGCCATTTTATTCTCTAGATTTTCTGCTAAAAAAAATATATAATGTTTGGGGATTCTAAGTAATTTTCTAGCAAAAAATACGGATTTTAACTTGTAAACACCAAATTTCAAAAATAGGCTTTGTCATGAAAGGGTTAATCAAAGAGGCAGCACAGAGACCTAAGGTAACCCTGGAGGAGCTGCAGAGTTCCACAGCAGAGACTGGAGTATCTGTACATAGGACGACAATAAGCCGTACGCTCCATAGAGTTGGGCTTTATGGCAGAGTGGCCAGAAGAAAGCCATTACTTTCAGCAAAAAACAAAATGGCACGTTTTGAGTTTGCGAAAAGGCATGTGGGAGACTCCCAAAATGTATGGAGGAAGGTGCTCTCGTCTGATGAGACTAAAATTGAACTTTTTGACCATCAAAGAAAACGCTATGTCTGACATAAACCCAACACATCACATCACCCAAAGAACACCATCCCCACAGTGAAACATGGTGGTGGCAGCATCATGCAGTGAGGATGTTTTTCAGCAGTCGGGACTAGGAAACTGGTCAGGGTTGAGGGAAAGATGGATGGTGCTAAATACAGGGATATTCTTGAGCAAAACCTGTACCACTCTGTGTGTGATTTGAGGCTAGGACGGAGGTTCACCTTCCAGCAGAACAATGACCCCAAACACACTGCTAAAGCAACACTTGAGTGGTTTAAGGGGAAACATGTAAATGTGTTGGAATGGCCTAGTCAAAGCCCAGACCTCAATCCAATAGAAAATCTGTGGTCAGACCTAAAGATTGCTGTTCACAAGCGCAAACCATCCAACTTGAAGGAGCTGGAGCAGTTTTGCAAGGAGGAATGGGCAAAAATCCCAGTGGTAACATGTGGCAAGCTCATAGAGACTTATCCAAAGCGACTTGGAGCTGTGAAAGCCGCAAAAGGTGGCTCTACAAAGTATTGACTTTAGGGGGGTGAACAGTTATGCACATTGACTTTTTCTGTTATTTTGTCCTATTTGTTGTTTGCTTCACAATAAAAAAAAAACATCTTCAAAGTTGTGGGCATGTTCTGTATATTAAATGATGCAAATCCTCAAACAATCCATGTTAATTCCAGGTTATGAGGCAACAAAACACGAAAAATGCCAAGGGGTGTGAACACTTTTGCAAGGCACTGTAATCAGCTTCTAACTTCAGCTTGTTCAATTAAGCTTTGACAAAAAAAGCTGGAAGCTGCTTGGTTTTTATGCAGAGCTGCTACAGATTTTGCACTCTCAAGTCTTAGTAAATCTCCCCCCCCAATGTCTTTTCTGCAATAAAACAAATTTGTATGCCTGTTCACATTCTTCTTTAAAATGTACACTGAGCAGTCAATGCAGCCAGAGTGCTGGAATGGATGGGTTATGCTAATCTAACCCTGTCAATCAAGGTGGCTGAAGATTTGTAACCTGGTAGAAGACTGGATGGAGATGGCGACAATGTCAGAGTGAAGGAAAATTTGTTAAATTCTGCTTTAACCACTTGATCTTCGAAAGATTGTTTGTGATATGGCACTGCATTATTTTAACTGACAACCGCGTGGTCATGCAGATAACATTTATGTAATTTTTTTCTCAAAAATAGAGATTTCTTTTGGTGATATTTGATCACCACTGCATTCTTTTGTGTGCTATAAACAAGAAAATACAGAAAATTTTGAAAAATTAACACTATTTTTTACTTTCTGCTAAAAAACATATCCAATAGAAAAAAAAAAATCAAATTTCTTCATAAATTTAGGCCAATATGTATTCTGCTATGCTTTTGGTAAACAAAAATCCCAATAGGCATATATTGATTGGTTTACGCGAATGTTATAGTCTCTACAAACTATGGTATATAGTTATGGAATTATTATTCATTTATTTTTTTATATTAGTAATGGAGGTGATCAGTGACTCATAGCGGGACTGTGATATTGCAGCAGACAATTGGACACTAAATGATACTTTTGACACTTTGTGAGAACCAGTGACACTAATACAATGATCAGTGCTAAAAATATGCACTGTCACTGTACTAATGACACTGGTTGGGCAGGGGTTAAACATCTAGGGCGAATAAAAGGGGTCAAAGTTATCGTGACATGTGCGTGCTGCTTTTAATAGGGAAAGAGATGGATTTTATTCCCTGCTTTGCAGGGACACAAAACCCATCCCTTTCCCCCTGTCAGAACTGAGATAGCTTTGTTTACATAGGCAGATCTCTGTTCTGTGCATTTAATACATGATCGGCGGGTGCCGGCGGACATCCAGTGCCCGGCACCCGCAGATCGGCTTCTGCTCAGATTCTTAACAGCAGAAGTGGGCTGCCGACGGTGCACGCACGCTTGCCCTTAGGCAGAGGTGCAGAGTTACGTATATATACACATGATTCTGCCCAGGAGAGCTGCCCTGTAGCAGTAAATATGCTATGGGGCGGACAGCAAGTGGTTAAATGTATTTGTAATGCTTTGAATTTGGTTGACTTTTTCCAGTAAACTCTAGGTACTAACACCTCCTTCACAAGGCCATTTAGCCGCATACACTGGAGTCCAGCAGCTAGAATGACAGGTGCATACAAAGAAGTGGTTACCTCCAGTTAGGGGTGGGTGTTTGAGCCTGGACACTTCTGACTGCATTCAGGCTCGGACATTCACTCCCTAACTGCAGGTAACCACTTAGTGCGTTGCTACATGAGAACAGCAATGGCTTCTATCAGTCAATACCATGTACAGGCTTAGCAGCTGCCGTTATCTGTATGCACCTGCGTTCTGAAACCTGTAGTGGAAAATTACTTTTAAGAGGAGCAATTCTTTTTTATTAAAGAATTCTCAAAACATCTCTCTATATTACCGTACGTTCTAGCTGGGTTGTGATTTTAGCAAAACCACAAAACAGGGCGCTTCCCTGGATGTTATTAAACAAAAATTAATAGCAGTGATAGCAACCAACCAGCTGCCCCTTTAAAGGTGTAAGAACACCACTAAAATAAAAAACCAAAAAACAGGCGCATGATTGCTTACTATACATGTACGGTACTTAAAGCAATGTACAAACAAGTAGATGCTTATTTGCTCACTATACATATACAATACTTCACACAATATGCACGTCATGCTGCCATTACTCGTTAATTATCAAGCCATAGGCTGAATCAGTCCATATGTAATAAAACATGTAAACATAGACATGGACATAAACTTGGACTAGAGATAATGAATTTCACGCCAGTTCAATGTTGTTTTCTTATTAATTAGATTAATCATTTAAAAAAGTTGGGAAATAACAGACTTACTGGCTGGATCACCAGGTGAAAATAAAGGGAAAAAAACTAAAAAAGAAAACTAATGCAGCCACCACACCTAAGAATTGAAGCTATTCCATAAGGATCTCCAGTGGGGCAGACCAGACCGGAGGACTATAGTGGAGAGGATCTGATTACCACAGAGGATTTTTGGCATACAGCATATAGGCTGCTTTGTCAGCCACTTATATTTGGCAAGTGCATACTTCACCTGGGGTGTGGAGAGAGCACTTATCATTGCACTAAGAAGAGGTAGTCATTACAATTAGTCATGCACAGTGGATGAAGTGGTGATTGGGACTTTCTCCTAGCAACTATACATGTTTATATGTTTTATTACATATAGACTGTTTCAGCCTATGGCTTGGTAGTTAAGGAGTAATGGCAGCATTGGCAGTATATTGAGCAAATGAGCATGTACTTGTTTGTACATTGATTTAAGTACTGTACATTTATAGTAAGCCATCAAGCACCTGTTTTGGTTTTTGGTTGTGATTTTGATGAATAAAGTTGGGATCTGTAACAATAGCATTCCGGAATTTCTTTCAACTCCCATTTATTTTAAAAGCATGCTATATATAATACAGCTGTGCTGTAGAACTGAAGACTGAATAACCCATTCTGAGTGGACTCAGAATGGTATTCTTCAGAATACAAAGTGAATAAAGGCCCATGCCCGTTGTGTTTAGATCCATACAGCGGATAGTTTTTAAAGTGGTTGTAAACCCTCACATATACCCAGAAGTGACTGGTACAAATGCTCCTACATAAGTTATACCTGTCTATCTGCAGCCCTTTCTTTTCTACACCCCCTCCACACAGCACACAGGAACAGAGCTGAGGCTGTTAATCAGCTGGAGATCCCTCCACTGTCACCATTTTTCTCTTGGTGTCAGGAAAACTTGTCAGAAGTGATTCGTGCTTATAGCAGAGGAACAAAGCAGCAGACAGAAATGACACTTAGTGCTCTTAATTAAGACAAGTACACACTATAGAGGGATATGCTTTGTTCATATTTCAAATCTGAGGTTAACAAACACTTTAAGGATCTGAATTATGGGCCTATTCACATAGCTGTGCCCAGTAATCTTGTGCTGCCTTCAGCTGCATAAAATAAAAAGTGGAAAATTTGACATCCACAGTCAGTATTTCTGCAAAATGTATACTGTAAGCAAGTAAATGCAACCAAACACATGCTTTTGTGTACATGTTGGGAGTGAAAACTGAGCTACAGCAATGGAAAGAGAATTTTAATGACATGAATGTTTTACAGATGTACTCGATGGAAGCAATACTGATCATTACCTTTTTTTAAATTTTTATGCAGGATCTTTCTGCCAGTTTTGTGCCAGTAAGATCCTGCGTAGATATCAGTCTTTTATTATGCTGTGTACTTGAGCCCAATAGTTTATTTCTGCATTAAGATCATTGAATTAGAAGTATTCAAAGATTCTTTGGGGCTCAATTCTATAACCTTGAGCAGATGTAAAAGGGGGTATTGAACATATTCACGATATGACTGTACTCATTTCCAACCTCTATTAGAATAGGATGGAATCTGGTTACTGTTAACAGTCACCTGTTCACTCAGCACTGTTTTTTTTTAGAGATGAGCCCCTATGCACTTCAGAAATAACTCATGAATGCTGGAAAGTCTGCAAAACAAGTAAAACAGGAAAGCAATAACTACAAACATCGGGGAGAGAGAATTACTTAGAACCAGCAGTGCAGCTTGCTGCTATGTGCAGTATAATATGCATGCAGCATAACTGCAGTATACAAAACATGAACTGACATCTACATCATGTACATAAGACATAAAGCTGAACTCCAGGTATGGATTTTATTGCGTAGTTGGTCCAGCTTTGACCAGTTCAAGTATGGATATTCCAAACCTGTGGGATCCCAGGTGAATTTGGGATTCACTATAGTAGTCATCGCTATTATGCCCCGTACACACGGTCGGATTTTCCAACGGAAAATGTGTGATAGGACCTTGTTGTCGGAAATTCCGACCGTGTGTAGGCTCCATCACACATTTCCATCGGATTTTCCGGCACTCAAAGTTTGAGAGCAGGATATAAAATTTTCCGACAACAAAATCCGTTGTCGGAAATTCCGATCGTGTGTACACAAATCCGACGGACAAAGTGCTACGCATGCTCAGAATAAATAAAGAGATGAAAGCTCTTGGCCACTGCCCTGTTTATAGTCCCGATGTACGTGTTTTACGTCACCGCGTTCAGAACGATCGGATTTTCCGACAACTTTGTGTGACCGTGTGTATGCAAGACAAGTTTGAGCCAACATCCGTCGAAAAAAATCCTAGGATTTTGTTGTCGGAATGTCCGAACAAAGTCCGACTGTGTGTACGGGGCATAACAGTGATCACCTCTGTATTAAGGGTGCCATGTCGAATGCCTGCCCTGCTGCAGAGTAACCAGAGAGGGTCGCTCACATCTCACAGACACCATTCACAGAACACTTTGCATTTTTCTCAATGGATGCAAAGCATTCTCTGATTGAATGAGGTGGAAAGGTAACGTCAAGCTCCACCTTGTCCAATCAGAGAATGCTTTGCATCTATTGAGAAAAATGCAATGGGGCAGCTGCTCGGCATGGGACCCAGAAGACAGGGGAGCAGAGGCAGCTACTGCAGTGGTTTCAAAGCTGGACCAATGTAACTACACAGTAAAGTCCAAACCTGGAATTCAGTTTTAATTTAAAAAAAAACAGAAACACAACGATAAGAATCTTTATTTTATATATATATATATCAATGCTATTTCAAATATATATATATATATATATATATATACACCTTTGTCCAGGGAGCCAAGTTTGTTCCAGCTGCTGGTGCAGTTTAGAGATTTGCCTGAGTGTGGCTTATAAGAGCTGATATGACCATACATATACATTGTGACTGTACAATCTACTGTAGATCTACCCTCAGCAAGGAGGACCTACCTGATATGATACAAATTGAAGGGGTTGTTTAGGTTTGTCCGCATATTATAAATGCAGGTGCATCTCAAAAAACTGAATATCATAAAAAAAGTTAATTTATTTCAGTAATTTAATACAAAATGTGAAACTCGTATATAGATTCATTACACACAGAGTGATATATTTCAAGCATTTCTTTCTTTTAATATTGATGATTATGGCTTATAGGTAGTGAAAACCCAAAATTCAGTATCTCAGAAAATTTGATTATTACAGAAGACCAATAAGAAAAAAGGATTTTTAATACAAAAAATGTTGGCTTACTGAAAAGTATGTACAGTATAGTATGCACTCAATACTTGGTTGGGGCTCCTTTTGCATGGATTACTGCATCAATGCGGCGTGGCATGGAGACGATCAGCCTGTGGCACTGCTGAAGTGTTATGGAAGCACAGGTTGCTTTGATCGCAGCCTTCAGCTTGTCTGCATTGTTGGGTCTGGTGTCTCTCATCTTCCTCTTGACAATACCCCACAGATTCTCTGTGGGGTTTAGGTCAGGCGAGTTTGATGGCCAATCAAGCACAGTCATACCATGATCATTAAACCAGGTATTGGTACTTTTGGCAGTGTGGGCAGGTGCCAAGTCCTGCTGGAAAATGAAATCAGCATCTCCAAAAATATGGTCAGCAGAGGGAAGCATGAAGTGCTCCTGAATTTCCTGGTAGAGGGCTGCGCTGACTTTGGACATGCTAAAGCACAGTGGACCAACACCAGCAGATAACATGGCTCCTCAAATCATCACTCACTGTGGAAACTTTACACTGGACCTCATGCAAGTTGGATTCTGTGCCTCTCCACTCTTCCTCCAGACTCTGGGACTTGATTTTCAAATGAAATGCTAAATTTATTTTCATTCGAAAAGAGGACTTTGGACCACTGAGCAACAGTCCAGTCCTTTTTCTCCTTAGCCCAGGTAAGACGCTTCTGACATTGTCTCTGGCTCAGGAGTGGCTTGACACAAGGAATGCGACAGTTGTAGCCCATGTTCTGGATACGTCTGTAGTGGTGTCTCGTGAAGCACTGACACCCGCCCTAGTCCACTCCATGTGAATTCTTGAATGGCCTTTACTTCACAATCCTCTCTAGGCTGCGGTTATTGCTGTTGCTTGCGCACCTTTTTCTACCACACTTTTTCTTTCCACTCAACTCTCCATTAATATGCTTGGATACAGCACTCTGTGAACAGCCAGCTTATTTAGCAATGACCTTTTGTGACTTACCCTCCTTGTAGAGGGTGTCAATGACTGTCTTCTGGACAACTGTCAAGTCAGCAGTCTTCCCCATGATTGTGTAACCTACTGAACCAGACTGAGAGACCATTTAAAGGCTCAGGAAACCTTTACAGGTGTTTTGAGTTAATTAGCTGATTAGAGTGTGACACCATGAGTCTACAATATTGAACTTTTTCACAATATTCTACTTTTCTAAGATACTGAATTTTGGGTTTCGACTAGCTGTTAGCCATAATCATCAAAATGAAAAGAAAGAAATGCTTGAAATATATTACTCTGTGTGTAATGTATCTATATAATTAGGGTTGCACAGATACCGAAACTAGTATCGGTGCTGAAACTGAGCATTTGCACGAGTACTTGTACTCGTGCAAATGCTCTGATGCTTGATCCGATACCTCCCGGCAGGAGGCCAGTACACCCAGCGTCCTCAGCATAGGAGGGGGGCCAGGCAGCCTCACAGGTAATCGGTGCGGCGATGGGGGCAGTTACAAGCACCAATCTCCCTGTATAGCTTTTCTGACAGCCGCTTCTCCTCCTCTCTCTCTCGCGGCTGTCAGCTGCATTATTGAAAGCTATACAGGGAGATCTGTGCTTATAACTCCCCCCACCGCCGCACCAATCACCCCTGACTGTCCCCTGTGTCCTCCTCTGGCTCCCCAGGTCCTCCTCCGGCTTTCCGGGTCCTCCTCCGGTCCCCCCTCGCCCTGGATCTGTCAGAGACCAGAGGAAGGAGCAGAGGAAGGAGTCTGTAAATATGTAATTTAAGTGAGTAAGTGATCACTGACTCTGTTCATTCGTAACTGAGCATCATAAACTGTGTTTACTCTGCTTCAGTTTATGAATGAACAGGAGCCTCTGTCTCCTGTCCATTCATCTTCATTGAAGCTGAGGCTGCAGAGAAAGGGTCTAGGGAATTTTTGTCCTCAGTCCCTTTCCCTGTCTCAAAAGGGAGATATCAGGGGTCTGGTTAGACCTCACCAAAGCCACCCCCAACAGGGCTGATAAAAAAAAAAATTGTAATAAATAAATGAGTGAAACAAAAACTAAAAAGCGGTTTAACACTGTGCTAGAAAAACAGTATAAAATAAAGGAGACTGAAATGAATCAAAAATTGTTAAGCTGCTAGCACCAAAAAGTTCTATATACAAAGCTCAAAACTGTAAACAACATGAAGTGAGTGCAGCGCTGAAGATGATAAAAAAAATGTAAAAAAAAAAATTTATAACAAATTAAAAGTGCATGTATGATATTCAGAAATGACGAGAATTCAGTGAAATAATGAAAAACTAAAGCAGAGTCTCAATGACTGAAACTGCCATAGCGATAGTATATGTGAAATATGAAACACCTATGAATGCAAAATAAACTATAGAAATGACAATTAATTAAATTTAAATTGTTGTGATGTCAAAAATTATTGAAATTCACAATAAATAATGAGTGTCACTGATCTATAAAAGTACACAAAAGTGAAAAACCATAAATTAAAAATTCTGTGACATTAAGAAGTGAATCTGTAAAGTCCCAGTGTATTCAGAAAGAATCCATGCAAGCTAAGAAATTTGATGGGAGCACAAAGATATGAAGAAATGAAGGACCCTTCTTCCAAACAAGCTGATCACCCAAGGTGGATATGTAGTCTCCTTACCAGACGAAAAGACCGCACCAGCGGTCTCATCAAGCATAGGGAATTCGGTCTCCCAGAAACCTATGTGGGCGTCACAGCCTGCTGGATCCTTGACTCTCCTTAGCACTCAGAAACATAAAAAAATCCGCCCATAGTGAAGTATGTAAGGGGATAATTTATTAAAATCAAACGGAGTTGCACTTACAATGTGAAGCTCAATTAAGCGTGGTATGTGAAAACATCAGAATCGCGCCGTCATCTCCGGCTTCCTCTGCCTGCTGCTCGCCAAACCACTATCTCCGAAGAGACAAGAATGTGATGACGTAGGTGTCACAAGCCTTGTTGTTGTTTGTAATAAATAAATATTTAAAGGTTAAACTGTAAAAATAATAATAAATAAAATAAAAAAAAACACTAACACTGTCCACTCCCACCCCCCCCCCTTTTTGTAAAAAAAGAAAAAAAAAAAAATATATATATATATATATATATATATATATATATATATATATAGTTTTTTTTATTTTTATTTTTTACAATTATATTTTTTTACAATTTAATTATTTTTATTATTTTTTTACAATGTATATATATATATATATATATATATATATATATATATATACACACATTGTAAAAAAATAATAAAAATAAATAAATTGTAAAAAAATATAATTGTAAAAAACAAATAAAAATAAAAAAAAAACTACTGACACAGTCTACGACTCACCAGTGCCACCTATCAGTGCTGCATATTAGTGCCACTGTCACATGACAGTAAAAAAAAGTATTGGTAATCGGTATCGGCGAGTACCTAAAAAAAGTATCGGTACTTGTACTCGGTCTTATAAAAGTGGTATCAGCTCAACCCTATATATAATATAAGAGTTTAACTTTTTGAATTGAATTACTGAAATAATGTAACTTTTTGATGATATTTTTTGAGATGCACCTATAGTTTTGGATTGTACAAAGATTGTATAATCAGATTGTATAGCATATGGACAGCTTAAGCATTGGGATTTGAGCCTATAATGATAATAATCTGCTTATTTATAAAGTCTCAAAGCTTTATCTTTTTCAAAATAATTTACATAAAAAAACTGTCTTCCATAAGCTGTAGCACAACTGTTTTATCTCCACCATCTTATAAAACATACCAGCTTTCAGCATTAAAAGAATCTGAATATAATCCATAAAACTGAACAAACAAAAAATGATCACAAAATTGGAGCTGCTGTCAACAGTAACCAAAATCATGTTTCACCTTATATTTTATGCAAAAAATGAAAAAAAAAAGAATTTGGATTGGTGGCTTCTGCAGTGATAATTTTTTCCCCCTGTTTTAATGAATTGGAAAGAAAGAAGTTGGCTAAAACAGTGGCGATATGCATTAAGCTTAAATCCAGTGCAAAAATTATGAAAAACCCTTATTTAGCAACAAATTTGCAACATCTTTCTCTAAAGTAAATACCTGCACTTTTACATTATCTAAGGCCGTTTGCACACAGGGCTGTCTACGTGAAGTGCCCTCCTGCCATTTTAGTGCTCCTGGGACAGGTGCCGTGTCAAGCCCTGCTGAATACAGCCTGTCAAAGTCTATGGTAGACTGCAACTGGACTTTGTACCGAATAGAACTCACCTTTAGTGCCTGTGCCTTCAGAGACAAATGTCCAGATTGCAAAAGACCTGCGTTCCGTACATTAGTCCCTGAGCACACGGGACTAAACTGGGTACCACTCAGTACATTGTTCTGCCCCATCCAGCCGTAGACTGCCATAGACCTTGACAGGCTACATACATTGGGGCGGGATGCTAAACTTGTTCCTCCCAGGTGTGCTAAGACACTAGGAGGGATGCACTTCAGCTAAACAGCCCTGTGTGCAAGGGACCAAAATGTTTAGGAAACTGTCAACAACATTTATGCATCCACCAGTACTATGGCCTCTAAAAAGGTGCACACAATAGAAATGGTAATATGGAACAATGCTATTTTTGACCCTATCAAAGACTCTGGGCTAGTATTGAAGCTGTCTGAAATTCTAAGACAAAACTACACATTCTAACTATTCTGCATAGTTTGTCAGTGCAACATTTTGATAAATTCAACCACATTGTTGAAATGTTTAGTGATGTCTAAAATCTTAGAAAATGACATATTGGACAACAATAAATAAACAACATAGAAATGTACTTATTGACCTTATATAGAGCCCTGTAGCTTAAAGAGGTTATTTAGTCGTATGTTAAAAAATGAAAAGTTAGCAGCTACAAAAACTGTAGCTGCTGGCTTTTAATAAGTAGACCACACCCGGCCGTTTCTTCACTGGGCTTCGGTCCCCGGCGCCAGCATACTAACTGTGGGCAGCCGGCTGTGACTGCTTGTGGCTTAACAGCCGGCTGCTCACTGTGAATGTGCGTGCCACGCTATCTGATTGGGCCCGCAGCTTTCTGTGACTTGTCCCAGAAATGTGCCAGAAATGCAGTGTCCTTGTCACACCTGTGAGCTGCGCAAAAAGAAAAAACAACCCATTATAATATGTAAATCAGTAATCCCATTGACTTCCATATAACAGAGCTATATTTAAAGTCCAGCTTGGGGGACAACCACAGCTCCCTCTATAGACAGAGTGGTAGTAAATGTAGCCACTCAAAGACAGTGTGTTATTTGGAGAATAAAAAAGTGAAAATAAATGGGGAAAAGGCCTAACAAGAAAACAAATGCATACAGCTCAGATGCTGCAAGCTCTGAATTGTAGTGTCTCTTTATGGCTATATGGTGTTGCAGGATCACAAGACTTTCTGAACAGAATTACATTTTTGGTCAGTCAGGTAATATGGTTCGAATGCATTCTAACATTGTGTTTACCTGTTTGTTTGGAGTTCTGTTTTAACATTCAAGGGATTACTGTTTAACAATAAAAATATTTTGGATAAGACAATAACCACAACTTTGTAAACATTAATAAATCATTGCATTTGAAAACAATATCGTCCTAGCATTTTTGTGGAAGAAATGCCAGATTTCAAGAATAAATAAAATGACTTAACACTACTTTTGGAAAACTGCCTTACACTGCATAAGGAATACTATAACATATACCATACCATCAAAAATTGTAATAGGTTAGATAACAGAATTGTTCATACAAGCACCAACTGCAAAAAAAAACTCAATCAAATGTATAACAGCAATACAAAATGCATCTGATGTCACCTCCCAATGTTATTCATGTAAAATAGGAGAGGTAATAATGTAAAAAAAAAACTCCAGGCAAATATGCAGTAAGATGTGAACAATGCACTGTCAGATTCCTACAATAAGTTATAGAAATGTGGATTAAAATGTGAAATATTGAATGGGGCTTATATGGCATAACAAAGGTTTGCTGGTTTCTATGGACTCTGACAGATGCATACCACTACCTAGTTGGAGGTGGTACTTCACATAAATGCCTTCTGACAACAATTACTCTTATTTTTCAACCTAAAATGTCTTTTGAACCATAATGTCTACAATGTATTTCCCACCACAGAGGGAAATCAATTTGGCTCTATAGACAATCAATGTATGCAAAATATGTGTAACAAGATTACCAGAGTCATCCAGCAGAGATGGCTATTTACTTTTTGCCCCAGCACACTTCTTTCATATAAAAAACTATGAGGAGAGGGATCATGTACAAGGAATAGTTGGCCACAGTATGCATAAAGCAAAAATTTAGCC
Organism: Aquarana catesbeiana; assembly: GCF_042186555.1. Taxonomy (NCBI): domain Eukaryota; kingdom Metazoa; phylum Chordata; class Amphibia; order Anura; family Ranidae; genus Aquarana; species Aquarana catesbeiana. The sequence goes on along the minus strand of NC_133325.1, from coordinate 162,185,587 downwards.
ACAAAGTGCTTTTACAAGTGAATGTCTCAGGGAACTGGTAAAAAGGGAGAGGATGAAGTGCTTAGTGCCTAGTGATGGTAAAGAGAATGCATTTCATTCTTCAAGGGATCTGAAAGACATTAAGCTTGCTGGTGTTTTTCAGAGTCTGACGTCGGTTGCAGAACCACACCCTCACCACTTCACGGTCATAGTTCAGTTCCTTAGCAATATCTGTTATTTCTTGTCCAGTGGGCAAGGCATTCTTCTCAAAGTATGTATTTAGCGCTTCCACAGCCTGTGGGGTAAAAGAGGTACGCCTCTTGCGTTTTTTGGATGGCTCACCACCCACAAACTCCATCAGATTTTGTTGTCCTTCTTGGTTCCTCATTTCTGCTTCATTCAGCCATTTCTCCAAAACTGGTTTCAACTTCTGAGCACTTTTTGGTGTTATGTCTAGCTTCTCAAACCTGCAGAAAAGTGGAAAGGGTATCTACAAAATACAGCTTTCAGATGTTCACCATACACTTCAGTTCAGTAAAGTGGTAATAAACTCGTTTTCTATTTTTACCTACAGGTAAGCTTATAATAAAGCTTACGTGTAGGTAAATATTCTAGCGAGCAGCAGCCGGTGACTTCCCTGGCCCAGGCATACCTGCACCGTTCCTTCAGAGCTGTGTGCTGCGTCCGTGACTCCTGCGCGCAAGCGTGGGAGTGACGTCATCACAGCTCAACCATTCAAGTGGCTGCAGCCCAGAAACCCAGAGGAAAGCTCAGGTGAAGATGGAAGCCCTGTCAGCGGTGACAGTGCGCCGCTGGAGCACTGGAGGGCTTTGTTTTAAGATAAGTCTTTCATAATGTGCTAGTATGCACTGCATGCTAGCACATTATGATATTGCCTTGCAGAGGGAAACTTTTTTTTTAAAGAGTTTACTACCGCTTTAACAAAATATAATTAAAAAGCAGGGCTTTCATATCAGTGAAAATTTTTACAAACAGCCATGAAGTAAACTAAGGAAAACCTCCATTCGACTATGATCTTTGAATTAAGTTAGCAAACTACAGTTAATACTTTTTTATTGTGTGTTCTTGTTTGTGTTTGTGACTTCAAAAGGACTAAAAAGTGATCATCATTAGTCATGACCTTAATTACATTCAAAAGTTGTTTGTTATAAGCAAAAAGTATGCAATTTACCACCCCACTGAGTGAATACAGTAGATATACTTTTGCAAACTGGTTCTGACTAGTATTCCAATGTTTCTCTTCTCCCTCAGTTTTTCTCCACCACTCAGCTAATGTGACCCCAACGCTGATGGAGAGGGGCAGGGGAGGGTCAAACAAGGATGCTATGAAGGCAACTGACATCTTCCTCATCAACTGATGATGCCATTGACCGTTAGGACGCTAGCAGCTACAAGGTTGTAATGGTGCATAATTAAAACCTGTGACCTGTGTGTAACTAAAAAGGCAGGCTTCATCCACACGCCAGCTTGTATACAATTTTTGGGCAATTTTTAGGCATTTTGCCAAGGCACCCCTGAAGAAACCTCAAGGCACCCTGGTTGAAAAAGGCTGCAGTAGATTACAGGAAATGTCTGAGTTACAAACATCCAACTTACATACGACTTGTATTTAAGAACGGAAGCAGCGTGACATCATGCTGGTCCTGGAAACCGATGTGCGGCTATATTGCTGCTCACCGCATGCTGCCACCTACTGTCTTCTGGCAGACCTGTCGGCAATCCCACATAACTGCATGGCCAGCTAACCCTTCCCTATGCTATACAAAACTTAAAATATTTTTTTGGCTGGAGTTACACTTAAAAAATTTACCTTTTCCAACTTGCATACAATATCAACTTAAGGACAAACCTATAGAACCTATCTTGTTCTTAACCCGGGAACTGACTATACTGTGGTTGCAGTTGATTGGCTGCAGCTGCTGATCAATGAACAATTTTATAAGATGTTCTAACAAGTCCCTGTTCAATTGACTGAATTTCGATCAGAGTATGGCCAGATTTAAAGTAGTAGTAAAGTTTTTGAATAAAAAAAAAAAATTGCATACATTATGAAAGACTTACCTTAAAACGAAGCCCTCCAGCGGCTTCACCCTCCAGCGCTGTCACTGCTGCAGAGGCTTCCATCTTTACCCCGTCTTCCTTCCAGGTTTGTGGGCTATGGTCAAGTCGCAATCATATCACTTTCGTGCATGCACACGTAAGTCACGGTTTACGGCACAGAGCTCTGACGGGTATGACGTTCCTCCAGAGCACATACGCCGTTGATGTAACCAGCTGCTGCACACTGGAATATCTCCTAAACCAGGCATGTCCAAAGGGCCACAAAAGATATATACTGTATTTATCGGAGCTGCCTCGGAGGGGACAGGGAAGGGGCGGGACGAGTGCCGTCAGATTACATACGGGAGGATCTCCTGTTTACTCGGCGGCGTCTGTAATAGGAAGCCCCGTCTCCTGGGCTGCCATTGGACGACTGTTCTGTCTATCATAGGATGCGGGACTTTGTATTAAAGAGGCCGCCGAATAAACAGGAGATTCTCCCATATGTAATCTCATGGCACATGTGAGGCTGCATTCATTGCAATGGTAAGGCTGCATTCATGGCACATGGGAGGCTGCATTCAGGCAATGGTGAGGCTGCATTGATTGCAATGGAAAGGCTGCATTCATGGCAATGGTGAGGCTGCATTCATGGCAATGGAGAGGCTGCATTCATGTCAATGGTGAGGCTGAATTCATATCAATAGTGAGGCTGCATTCATGGCAATGGTGAGGCTGCATTCATGGCAATGGTGAGGCTGCATTCATGGCAATGGTGAGGCTGCAGATGCGCACTGTTTAGGCCGCGTACACGCGGGTGGACTTTTCGACCGGACTTGTCCAACAGACTTTCCAGTGGACTTTCGACTGACTTTTTAAAGAATGGACTTGCCTACACACGATCACACCAAAGTCCGACAGATTCGTACGTGATGACATACACCAGACTAAAATAAGGAAGTTGATAGCCAGTAGCCAATAGTTGCCCTAGCGTCAGTTTTTGTCCGTCGGACTAGCATACAGAAGAGCGGATTTCTGGGTCCGGCGGAGTTACGACGTAAAGATTTGAAGCATGTTCCAAATCTAAAGTCCGTCAGATTTGCGACTGGAAAAGTCCGCTGAAGGTCTGGTGAAGCCCACACATGATCGGATTGTCTGCCGGATTTGGTCCGTCGGCATCCGTCGGACAAGTCCAGTCGAAAAGTCCGAACGTGTGTACGCTGCATAAGGCTGCATTCATTAGCACTGATCCTTATTTTGCTTCACAGTTCTTTATTTAAAATGTAAGTTTTTTCATGAAACTTCCCTCTTAAAGTGAAGGTGAGTGTTATACGCCGATAAATACGGTATATCCAAATAACACGCCTGAGCTCATCTTTAGTCCTGAGCGGCGCTCAGGGATTTGTTGGGGGACACAAAAGATATATATATATCGTATTTATCGGCGTATAACACGCACTTTTGTCCCCTTAAAATCAGGCGAAAATCGTGTGTGCGTGTTATACGCAGATCCCCCGCCGATTGTGAGCCTTTTGGAGGCTCTCGGCGGCTTTTGGCCACTCTCAGCGGCTTTCGGCTTTTCTCAGCGGCTTTCGCCCATTCTCGGCAGCTTTCGGTGGCTTTCGGACATTCTCGGCGGCTTTCGGCCATTCTCGGTGGCTCTCGGCGGCTTTCGGCCATTCTCGAGAGCCGCCGAGAATGGCCCGAGAGCCGCAGAGAACGGCGGCGCCATTTTCAAACGAATTTCTGCATACGAAGGGCAAGGCTACAGATGGACACTGACAAGGCTGCAATGGGGGACAAGATTACAGATGGACACTGACAAGGCTACAATGGGGGACAATGCTGTAATGGGAGACAAGGCTACAATGGGGGACAATGCTGTAATGGGAGACAAGGCTGCAATGGGGGACAATGCTGCAATGGGGGACAATGCTGCAATGGGGGACAAGGCTGCAATAAGGGACAAGGCTACAGATGGACACTGACAAGGCAGCAGATGGACACTGATGAGGCTGCATTGATGGGCGTTTAAATGTAAGTTTTTTTCCTTAAACTTCCCTCGTAAAAGTTTTTTTCCTTAAAACTCCCTCCTAAACTTGGGGTGCATGTTATACGCCGATAAATACGGTATATATATCCAAATAACACACCCGGGCTCATCTCTTCACCACACACAGCCACAAAGGCAAGAGAATTCTTGTTGGACAGTGTATTAGTGCTCGAACACACTTAGACCAAATTTTAATGGTTCAAAGAATGTTCACTTCATCAAACCTGGCCCTCTTTGAAAAAAGTTTGGACACCCCTGTCCTAAACAGTGCACGTTTAAGGGGATATTCATTTTATCTACAAGTAAGCTTTATTATAAGCTTACCTGTAGGTAAAAATAGGCGAAAGGAGTTTACTACCACTTTAAGCTGGCCATATACAGATCATTATTTAAAAAAATAAGGGATTTCTGCAGCCCCACAATCAAGGTGGATGAAAGAATCCTCCTGCGGAGACTCTGTATTCTGAAAGCAGGACCCACAGCTGTCAGAATACACTGATCAGTGGCTGCAGCTGACTGGTTGCAACTGCTGATCAACTAAACTTTTCCAGATTGTCCCTTCCACAGACGTTGATCTGTTGAACAGGGATGGCCACTTAAGTCTATAACCATCATTAGATTATGATAGGTTGACTTGTTAAACAATAGGATGGCTCAAGGAAACAGTCATGAAAGGTCTGCCCGAGCTTAACTTAGCTCTACAAGAAATTTGAAGGCCTGTGTAGGTAACTTTAACCACTTAAGGACCGCCTAACGCCGATTTACGTCGGCAAAGCGGCACGGGCAGGCAAAATCACGTACATGTACGTGATTTGCCTTCCGCGGGTGGGGGGTCCGATCGGACCCCCCCCCGGTGCCCGAGGCGGTCCCGTTCTGTTCCCCGGCGATCCGAGATGAGGGGGAGGCCATCCGTTCGTGGCCCCCCCCTCGCGATCCCCGCCGGCCAATGGGAACATTCCTTTGCTGCTGTATGCTAAACAGCAGCAAAGGAAATGATGTCATCTCCCCTCGGCTCGGTAGTTTCCGTTCCAGCGCCGAGGGGAGAAGACATCCGAGTAAGTGAAAACACTACACACACACAGTAGAACATGCCAGGCATACAAAACACCCCGATCCCCCCCCCGATCGCCCCCCGATCCCCCCCCAATCACCCCCCCCCCCCCCCCTGTCACAAACTGACACCAGCAGGTTTTTTTTTTTTTTTCTGATTACTGCATAGTGTCAGTTTGTGACAGTTACAGTGTTGGGACAGTTAGTATTACCCCCCTTTAGGTCTAGGATACCCCCCTAACCCCCCCTAATAAAGTTTTAACCCCTTGATCACCCCCTGTCACCAGTGTCACTAAGCGATCATTTTTCTGATCGCTGTATTAGTGTCGCTGGTGACGCTAGTTAGGGACGTAAATATTTAGGTTCGCCGTCAGCGTTTTATAGCGTCAGGGACCCCCATATACTATCTAATAAATGTTTTAACCCCTTGATTGCCCCCTAGTTAACCCTTTCACCACTGATCACCGTATAAACGTTACGGTTGACGCTGGTTAGTTCGTTTATTTTTTATAGTGTCAGGGCACCCGCCGTTTATTACCGAATAAAGGTTTAGCCCCCTGATCGCCCGGCGGTGATATGCATCGCCCCAGGCAGCGTCAGATTAGCGCCAGTACCGCTAACACCCACGCACGCAGCATGCGCCTCCCTTAGTGGTATAGTATCTGTACAGATCAATATCTGATCCGATCAGATCTATACTAGTGTCCCCAGCAGTTTAGGGTTCCCAAAAACACAGTGTTAGCGGGATCAGCCCAGATACCTGCTAGCACCTGCGTTTTGTCCCTCCGCCCGGCCCAGCCCAGCCCAGCCCAGCCCACCCAAGTGCAGTATCGATCGATCGCTGTCACTTACAAAACACTAAACGCATAACTGCAGCGTTCGCAGAGTCAGGCCTGATCCCTGCGATCGCTAACAGTTTTTTTGGTAGCATTTTGGTGAACTGGCAAGCAAGCACCAGGCAGCGTCAGGTTAGCGCCAGTAGCGCTAACATCCACGCACGCACCGTACACCTCCCTTAGTGGTATAGTATCTGATCGGATCAATATCTGATCCGATCAGATCTATACTAGCGTCCCCAGCAGTTTAGGGTTCCCAAAAACGCAGTGTTAGCGGGATCAGCCCAGATACCTGCTAGCACCTGCGTTTTGCCCCTCCGCCCGGCCCGGCCCACCCAAGTGCAGTATCGATCGATCACTGTCCCTTACAAAACACTAAACGCATAACTGCAGCGTTCGCAGAGTCAGGCCTGATCCCTGCGATCGCTAACAGTTTTTTTGGTAGCGTTTTGGTGAACTGGCAAGCACCAGCCCCAGGCAGCGTCAGGTTAGCGCCAGTACCGCTAACACCCACGCACGCACCGTACACCTCCCTTAGTGGTATAGTATCTGAACGGATCAATATCTGATCCGATCAGATCTATACTAGCGTCCCCAGCAGTTTAGGGTTCCCAAAAACGCAGTGTTAGCGGGATCAGCCCAGATACCTGCTAGCACCTGCGTTTTGCCCCTCCGCCCGGCCCAGCCCAGCCCACCCAAGTGCAGTATCGATCGATCACTGACACTTACAAAACACTAAACGCATAACTGCAGCGTTCGCAGAGTCAGGCCTGATCCCTGCGATCGCTAACAGTTTTTTTGGTAGCGTTTTGGTGAACTGGCAAGCACCAGCGGCCTAGTACACCCCGGTCGTAGTCAAACCAGCGCTGCAGCAACACTTGGTGACGTGGCCAGTCCCATAAGTGCAGTTCAAGCTGGTGAGGTGACAAGCACAAGTAGTGTCCCGCTGCCACCAAAAAGACAAACACAGGCCCGTCGTGCCCATAGTGCCCTTCCTGCTGCATTCGCCAATCCTAATTGGGAACCCACCGCTTCTGCAGCGCCCGTACTTCCCCCATTCACATCCCCAACCAAATGCAGTCGGCTGCATGAGAGGCATTTTCTTTATGTCCTCCCGAGTACCCCTACCCAACGAACCCCCAAAAAAGATGTTGTGTCTGCAGGAAGCGCGGATATAGGCGTGACACCCGCTATTATTGTCCCTCCTGTCCTGACAATCCTGGTCTTTGCATTGGTGAATGTTTTGAACGCTACCATTCACTAGTTGAGTATTAGCGTAGGGTACAGCATTCCACAGACTAGGCACACTTTCACAGGGTCTCCCAAGATGCCACTGCATTTTGAGAGACCCGAACCTGGAACCGGTTACAGTTACAAAAGTTAGTTACAAAAAAAGTGTCAAAAAAAAAAATATATATATAAAATAAAAAAAAATAGTTGTCGTTTTATTGTTCTCTCTCTCTCTATTCTCTCTCTATTGTTCTGCTCTTTTTTACTGTATTCTATTCTGCAATGTTTTATTGTTATTATGTTTTATCATGTTTGCTTTTTCAGGTGTGCAATTTTTTATACTTTACCGTTTACTGTGCTTTATTGTTAACCATTTTTTTGTCTTCAGGTACGCCATTCACGACTTTGAGTGGTTATACCAGAATGATGCCTGCAGATTTAGGTATCATCTTGGTATCATTCTTTTCAGCCAGCGGTCGGCTTTCATGTAAAAGCAATCCTAGCGGCTAATTAGCCTCTAAACTGCTTTTACAAGCCGTGGGAGGGAATGCCCCCCCCCCCACCGTCTTCCGTGTTTTTCTCTGGCTCTCCTGTCTCAACAGGGAACCTGAGAATGCAGCCGGTGATTCAGCCAGCTGACCATAGAGCTGATCAGAGACCAGAGTGGCTCCAAACATCTCTATGGCCTAAGAAACAGGAAGCTACGAGCATTTTATGACTTAGATTTCGCCGGATGTAAATAGCGCCATTGGGAAATTGGGGAAGCATTTTATCACACCGATCTTGGTGTGGTCAGATGCTTTGAGGGCAGAGGAGAGATCTAGGGTCTAATAGACCCCAATTTTTTCAAAAAAGAGTACCTGTCACTACCTATTGCTATCATAGGGGATATTTACATTCCCCGAGATAACAATAAAAATGATTAAAAAAAAAAAATATGAAAGGAACAGTTTAAAAATAAGATAAAAAAAGCAGAAAAATAATAAAGAAAAAAAAAAAAAAAAAAAAAAAAAAAGCACCCCTGTCGCCCCCTGCTCTCGCGCTAAGGCGAACGCAATCGGCGGTCTGTCGTCAAACGTAAACAGCAATTGCACCATGCATGTGAGGTATCACCGCGAAGGTCAGATCGAGGGCAGTAATTTTTGCAGTAGACCTCCTCTGTAGATCTAAAGTGGTAACCTGTAAAGGCTTTTAAAGGCTTTTAAAAATGTATTTATTTTGTTGCCACTGCACGTTTGTGCGCAATTTTAAAGCATGTCATGTTTGGTATCCATGTACTCGGCCTAAGATCATCTTTTTTATTTCATCAAACATTTGGGCAATATAGTGTGTTTTAGTGCATTAAAATTTAAAAAAGTGTGTTTTTTCCCCAAAAAATGCGTTTGAAAAATCGCTGCGCAAATACTGTGTGAAAAAAAAAAATGAAACACCCACCATTTTAATCTGTAGGGCATTTGCTTTAAAAAAATATATAATGTTTGGGGGTTCAAAGTAATTTTTTTGCAAAAAAAAAATAACTTTTTCATGTAAACAATAAGTGTCAGAAAGGGCTTTGTCTTCAAGTGGTTAGAAGAGTGGGTGATGTGTGACATAAGCTTCTAAATGTTGTGCATAAAATGCCAGGACAGTTCAAAACCCCCCCAAATGACCCCATTTTGGAAAGTAGACACCCCAAGCTATTTGCTGAGAGGCATGTCGAGTCCATGGAATATTTTATATTGCGACACAAGTTGCGGGAAAGAGACACATTTTTTTTTTTTTTTTTGCACAAAGTTGTCACTAAATGATATATTGCTCAAACATGCCATGGAAATATGTGAAATTACACCCCAAAATACATTCTGCTGCTTCTCCTGAGTACGGGGATACCACATGTGTGAGACTTTTTGGGAGCCTAGCCATGTACGGGACCCCGAAAACCAAGCACCGCCTTCAGGCTTTCTAAGGGCGTGAATTTTTGATTTCACTCTTCACTGCCTATCACAGTTTCGGAGGCCATGGAAAGCCCAGGTGGCACAAAACCCCCCCAAATGACCCCATTTTGGAAAGTAGACACCCCAAGCTATTTGCTGAGAGGTATAGTGAGTATTTTGCAGACCTCACTTTTTGTCACAAAGTTTTGAAAATTGAAAAAAGAAAAAAAAAAAAGTTTTTTCTTGTCTTTCTTCATTTTCAAAAACAAATGAGAGCTGCAAAATACTCACCATGCCTCTCAGCAAATAGCTTTGGGTGTCTACTTTCCAAAATGGGGTCATTTGGGGGGGTTTTGTGCCACCTGGGCATTCCATGGCCTCCGAAACTGTGATAGGCAGTGAAGAGTGAAATCAAAAATTTTCACCCTTAGAAATCCTGAAGGCGGTGATTGGATTTTGGGGCCCCGTACGCGGCTAGGCTCCCAAAAAGTCCCACACATGTGGTATCCCCATACTCAGGAGAAGCAGCTAAATGTATTTTGGGGTGCAATTCCACATATGCCCATGGCCTGTGTGAGCAATATATCATTTAGTGACAACTTTATGCAAAAAAAAAAAAAAAAAAAGTGTCACGTTCCCACAACTTGTGTCAAAATATAAAATATTCCATGGACTCAATATGCCTCTCAGCAAATAGCTTGGGGTGTCTACTTTCCAAAATGGGGTCATTTTGGGGGGTTTTGTGCCACCTGGGCATTCCATGGCCTCCGAAACTGTGATAGGTAGTGAGGAGTAAAATCAAAAATTTACACCCTTAGAAATCCTGAAGGCGGTGATTGGTTTTCGGGGCCCCGTACGCGGCTAGGCTCCCAAAAAGTCCCACACATGTGGTATCCCCATACTCAGGAGAAGCAGCTGAATGTATTTTGGGGTGCAATTCCACATAGGCCCATGGCCTGTGTGAGCAATATATCATTTAGTGACAACTTTTTGTAAATATTTTTTTTTTTTTTTTTTTTGTCATTATTCAATCACTTGGGACAAAAAAAATAAATATTCAATGGGTTCAACATGCCTCTCAGCAATTTCCTTGGGGTGTCTACTTTCCAAAATGGGGTCATTTGGGGGGGTTTTGTACTGCCCTGCCATTTTAGCACCTCAAGAAATGACATAGGCAGTCATAAACTAAAAGCTGTGTAAATTACAGAAAATGTACCCTAGTTTGTAGACGCTATAACTTTTGCGTAAACCAATAAATATACGCTTATTGACATTTTTTTTACCAAAGACATGTGGCCGAATACATTTTGGCCTAAATGTATGACTAAAATTTAGTTTATTGGATTTTTTTTATAACAAAAAGTAGAAAATATAATTTTTTTTCAAAATTTTCGGTCTTTTTCCGTTTATAGCGCAAAAAATAAAAACCGCAGAGGTGATCAAATACCATCAAAAGAAAGCTCTATTTGTGGGAAGAAAAGGACGCAAATTTCGTTTGGGTACAGCATTGCATGACCGCGCAATTAGCAGTTAAAGCGACGCAGTGCCAAATTGGAAAAAGACCTCTGGTCCTTAGGCAGCATAATGGTCCGGGGCTCAAGTGGTTAAACACCTGAATTTCCTACCTTCTGCAACTGTATAGTGTGCAGGTACACAACCACACAACCCTACACATGCATATTTAAGTTGAACTTTGTCCCTGCAGTGCCAGCTTTTTGGGTAAATGCTAGAGAGCAAATCAACACATTTCTCTCTCCTAAAATGCCCTTTTTGTGTACCATATTGTTGGTATTCATTTAATACAGCTTCTTTGCCATGGAAATGAACAGACAACCCTTTGTCTTACCTGCAGATGGCAGACTGGCTATACGCTGGTCCTTCTGTGGCAGTCAATGCTTGGCCCACTTGTGTTTGAGTCAGGCCAAGAGATAAACGGCGAATTTTAAAGTCCTTGGCAAATTCACGTATCTCTTCTAGATTTATACCGTCTTCATCATAACCTCCAGAGTGTGACTCTAAATAAAAAAAATGAGTCATTAAGCCAATTAAGTGCTGCCTTACAGCAGAACTAAACACATCGATTTAGCTGTTTTCCAAAACAATTACTGTACAGTCAAGGCATGCCATGAATGGTTGGTGTCATAACTGATGACACGTGCAGCACCATGGCAACTGCAGATCAAACAGAGCCTAAGATGGTAGCTTCCTTGGCTGTAAAAGATAAGAGGGGTTTAATTCCACTTAAAATTAAATTTATGATCACAGCATATGCTTTAATATTATAACATCAGCATTGTGATATCAATACAAACAGTTATTTCTGACAATCCAATATAAGTTTACTTGGAAAATCTCCTTTCAGGTTGTGAGTGCTGCCTGTCTGCTGGACATCTCTTTCCACAATGTCCTACATTCCCTGAATGCTTTGCAACTTCTCCTCTGCTGTTTACTTTCAGTTTCTTGATGCCTACAAATTGTGATTCTTGTGCTGACTCTGCCACTCTGCCTCCTGAAACTCCTTCTCTCAGCAACTATGCAGTTAAGACAGGCTCTGTGAATTCTGTGACACAGCAGGGCGTATCAACAGGGTATATAATGAATAAGTGCCACATAATTCACAGAAGTAAATGTGTGGGGAGCTTCACGGGGTTAGTTCACAAACTTCTAGATTGTTCACAGTAATAGGAGTAGGCTACAAATAATGTAAATAGAATGTAGAAATCAATATCTGATTTTACATTTTTACCATAGACATGCTTTAATGTCACATGCAGTGTGACAAATAAAAAGATGTCAAAGATGTTCCTGACCTTTATATTATATCTCCAAGATTATGCTTATTTTTAAAGCAGAACTTTATTTTTTTTTTATTGCTAGGGGATAAAGATTTATTTTCAGTAGAAGAGACTTTTGTATGTCTTTTCTGCTAAAAAAAAAAAAAAGGAACGGCTCCCCTCTCTCCCAGCAGTTTTTAAAATAGTGTACACTGCTGTAGTCCATTCGCATTGCAGTGTACACCCTGGGTCATCCCCAGTTTTTGTAAGATGCCCAGCATGCAGTCTTGAGCCAATAGGAGGAGATCAGCATTGTGACCCTTTGAAAAAAAATATTGGCATCAGTAAATTGAACAACGAGGGACTCAAGTATTCCATTTGTTTGTGAAAAGGTGAACTAACTCTTCACAACAGGTCTACTTTATTCTCGACTAGTATTTTGAATGAGACAAAACATCAAAGAAATAGAGATAGAGTTTACTGAGATCTACCATTTTCCATATTCTTGTACACTATGCTTCTAAGAAACATGTCCAAATGTTTTTGAATAGATCTACACTACACGCTGACACCACCAACTGTAGAAGGGAGTTCCACATCTTTACCACTCTAACAGTAAACAACCCCTTACACAGTTAGTTGCTCGCCCAACTTTATTGTGTGGCCGTGTGTCTGCTTTGGAGACCTAAGATTAAAAAGTTTCCTCCTAATGCTAGAGTCCCCATTTAAAGTTTTGTATATCACTATCATATCCCCTCTTAAGTGTCTCTTCTCCATGGAAAATATGTTAAATGTTTATAGTCATTCTTCACAACTGAGGTCCTCCAGCCCCCTTATTAGCTTTGGACTCTCTACAGGTCAAGCAGAGTATAGGATTGTGTAGGTTTAGGTTTTCTATTTGTGTGTGTGTGTGTGTTTTTTTTTTTGGTTGAACTAGATGGCCTAGTGTCTTTTTTCAACCTGACTATGTAAGCACATCCTTCCTGAAGACTGGGGACCAGAGGATGGCATACTCAAGATGTGGCTGAACTTGGGTTTTGTAAAGTGGTAGAATTATAGTTTTATCTCTTGAGTAAATACCCTTTTTAATGCTTGCTAATAGTCTGCTGGCTTTGCCTGCTGAAACTTGGCATTGTATGCTATTTCTGGTTCTGTGATCTACTAGGCCCCCAAGAGTAATGTACATTCATATTTTTAGCTCCCAAGCGCATTACATTTTTCCACATTAAACATAATGTGTGGTGTGTATCAAATCTAATATTATATAATATTACAACTCTAATTCCAAAAAAGTTGGGACGTTGTGTAAAATGTACATAAAAACAGAATGCAATGATTTGCAAATCTTATAAACCCATATTTTATTTACAATAAAAAACAGAAAACAAATCAAATTTTTAAACTTAGAAAATTTACCATTCCATCCCCTCACACCAACGTAATGCAAATATTGAGCCTTTAGCTTGAAGGGGTTGTACTGGGTTATGCCAGGGCAATACTTGCTGCACGCATCACCCCGGTACCGTTTTTTAAAGTGGACGGTCGGCTTTCTTGTAATAACAACTGATGCGGCCAAACTTCCCCTCTCCTTCTGCCTTCCGTGGCTCGCCCAGGCTCTCCCATCCCACCAGGAGGCCCGAGCTAGCGGCCAGAGACCGGGACAATGCTGCAATTGGCTTTGATCGGGTCTCAGATCTAGTCATGACATCACTTCCAGTTTGCTGAAGATTTAAAGGAGCCAGGTTTTAAAAAAATTACAGCTTTCAAAACAGCCTAAATTGGGGTTTTGAATGCTTTTAAGTGCATAAAAAATACCTGTCACTGCCTATTACTGTCATAAGGGATGTTTACATTCCTTGTGACAGCAATCAAAGTGATCAAAAATGAAAAAAAAATCTAAAAGGAACAGTGTAAAAAAAATAAATAATTTTTTTAAAAAAGCGCCCTATCCCCCTATCCCTCCGTGCTGGCGCGCAGATGCGAACGCATATGTAAGTTGTGCCCGTAAACAGTGTTCAAATCACACATGTGAGGTATCGCCATGATTATTAGAGCGAGTGCAATAATTCTAGCACAAGACCTCCTCTGTAACTCTAAACAGGTAACCTATAGAAATTTTTAAATTAGTTTGTCGCCATTCCACGAGAGCGCGCAATTTTAAAGCATGACATGTTAGGTATCTATTTACTCAGCATAACATCATCTTTCACATTATCCATAAAAAATGAGGCTTACTTTACTGTTTTGTTTTTTCTCTAATTTATGAAAATGTATTTCTTCCAAAGAAATTGCTTTTGAAAGGCTGCTGCGCAAATACAGTGTAACATAAATTATTGCAAAGATCGCCATTTTATTCTCTAGGGTCTCTGTTAAAATAATATATATAATGTTTGGGGGTTCTAAGTAATTTTCTAGCAAAAAATACTGATTTTAACTTGTAAGCAAAAAAGTGCCAAAAAAAAGGCTTTTATCTTAACCCCTTCATGCTTAATGCTGTGTACACACGGGCGGACTTTTTGACCAGACTGGTCCAACGGGACAAATTCGTCGGACAATCCGACCATGTATGGGCTTCATCGGACCTGCAGCGGAATTTTTCGGTAGAAAATCAGACTGACTTTAGATTTGGAACATGTTTCAAATCTTTCCACCTGACTCGAGTCCGGTCGAAAAATCCGCTCGTCTGTATGCTAGTCCGACGGACGAAAACCGACGCTAGGGCAGCTATTGGCTACTGGCTATGAACTTCTTTATTTTAGTCCGGTCATACGTCATCACGTACGAATCCGTCGGACTTTGGTGTGATCGTGTGTAGGCAAGTCCGTTCGTTCGAAAGTCCATCGGAAGTCCGTCAAAAGTCCGTTGAAATGACCGTCGGACCTTTGATGCGGAAAAGTCCGCCCATGTATACACGGCATTAGGCATGAAGGGGTTAAGAAGAAAAGAAATAAGGGACAAGGCCAAAACACAATATTGAATGCCAGTGATATTTTGGCTATCAGACTGCACTGCATTAAAAACAGGCATAATTCTGTGATGGACATCACTGCATGGGCTCAGGAATGCATCCAAAAATGCAAGGTAAAGCTCTATTATGCAAAGAAGCTATATTTGAATATGATCTGGAAACACCGTTGTCTTCTCTGGGCCAAAGCTAATTTAAAATGGTCTGCAAAGTGGTAAACTGTTCTGTGGTCAGACTAATTGAAATTTGACATTCTTTTTGGTAGAGCTGCACGATTCTGGCCAAAATGAGAATCACAATATTTTTGCTTAGAATAAAAAGATCACGATTGTCTCATGATTCTCGCGACGTAAAATCTTTCACATTATACAAAAAAATAAAAAAAATAAATGGGCTAACTTTACTGGTTAGTTTTTCTTTTAATTCATTAAAGTAATTTTTTCCAAAAAAAATTGCATTTGAAAGACCGCTGCGGAAAATACAGTGTGACATAAAATTGCAACAACCACCATTTTATTCTCTAAGGTGTCTACTAAAAAATATATATATATATATATAATGTTTGGGGGTTCTAAGTAATTTTCTAGCAAAAAAATGATTTTAACTTGAAACCAACAAATGTCAGAAAAAGGTTTAGTGTTTAAAGCGGGAGCGACCAATCTTTTTTTTTTTTTTTAGGTCATTGAGACACTTCGCTAATCCCAAAATAATACTCACAGTTTGGGTGTAATATTTCCGCCTCTGTCGGTTTTTGTACTGAAGAATAACTTAAAAAATGTGATGCTGGCTGTTTCCATCTTGCTTGTGGGCATGTGAAGCCCACAAGCATTGATTTCCTGGATGTGGTAAATGCTGTTCATTCACAGCTTGTTCACGCACGTGATCATTGTTTCCGCACTGAATCTTGGGAAGCCTGACACTAAGCTCCCAGGAGACAGTGCGGTGTCAGGGAAAGGCAATAAACACACCTACTCCCATGGGAGGAGAGACAGGAAGTGCCACAATAAAGTACAATATAAAGGTAAATACAGCGATAAAAAAATTTTCGTGCAGCATTTAAACATCTATGCAATTAACTGAAGGGGGTAAGATTAAGTTAAAAATTTGAGTGGAACTTTAAGTGGTTAAACTTTTTTCACTTACACACAAAGTCTATTCTATTGACAAATTGTTACAATGTTTATACTTAAGTTCAACTGATGAAGAATGTTATGATTCTTGGCAGACTGCCCAGTTTTTCTCTTTCTTTCTTTTGATGGCTGTGGCTTCAGAAGAGCAGAGATAATTATTTGCATAGCAAGAATTGTGAAACACTTTAGTCAAGATCGCAGGGGGAAAAAATTGCGATAACGATTCTTGACGATTAATCGTGCAGCTCTACTTTTTGGCAACCATGGGCGCTGCATCCTCTGGACTAAAGAGGAGAGGGACCTTCTGGCTTATTATCAGTATTCAGTATAAAAGCCCTCATCTCTGATGGCACATGGGTGCATTACTGTGTATGGAATGGGCAGCTTGCACATCTGGAAATGGAAATGCTGAAAGATATATCCAGGTTTTAGAGTAGAATATGCTCTCATCCAGGTGCCTGTTTCAGGGAAGGCCTTGCATATTTGAGCATACTGCATCTATGACAACAGCATGGGTTCGTAGTAAAAGATTCTGGGTGCTTAAAGCGGAGTTCCACCCAAAAATGGAACTTCCGCTTTAAGGGCAGGTGACCCCCTGACATGCCACATTTGGCATGTCATTTTTTTTTGGGGGGGGAGCGGATACCCTGTTTTTAGAGGGATCCAGCTCCCACCTCCTCCCGGGGCATTGTGGCGCCAGAAGGAAGTTCACCTCTCCCCCCTCCCTCTCAGCAATCATCTGGGACAAGTCACAGGTCCCAGATGATTGCTTGGCCCGTCACAGTGCACAGCGCGGCTTGCGCATGCCCACAGTGACAATGCCGGCACCGCAGAGAGGAGGGGGAGAGGAGCGCGCTTCATTTGCCCGCATCGCGGGACCGTGGGACAGGTGAGTGTCCGATTAATAAAAGTCAGCAGCTACACTTTTTGTACACTTTTATATGGGTGGAACACTGCTTTAACTGGCCTGCCTGCTGTCCAAACCTTTCACCAATTGAAAATATTTGGTGCATCTTGAAACAAAAAATAACCAGGACTGTTAAATTCCTATATAAGGCAACAATAGGACAACAATGCTCACCCAAAATCCAGCAACTGGTCTCCTCAGCTCCCAGACGTTTACATTAACCTCTTCATGCCCGCGGTATAGCAGAAAGAGGGCTACAGTGCGTAACTAAATTGCCAGGAGGGCGTCCATGTACGTCCTTCTGTGCATGAGCTGCCTGCGGGGCTCACTCTGTGATCAGCGAGTCAATGAGAGCACATATCCCGGCCCCTTACCACGTGATCAGCTGTCAGCCAGTGACAGCTGATCACGTGATGTAAACAGAGTCCGTAATCGGCATTGTTTCCCCTCACACTTACAGCATGAGAAGAAAAGAAAAAAGACGATCTGGAGTAAACAGGACATCGGCCCCGCACACTCCAGACCCACTGCTGCTAAGCATTGCCCACTAGTGCCACTTACCAGTGCCAACCAGTGCATATCAGCACTGCTAAGCAGTGCCTACCAGTGCCACCTATCAATGCCCACCAGTGCCATGTATCAGTGCCTCAAAATCACCAATTTCATTGGTGCTGCCAATCAGTGCCTCATAATCAGTAATTCTTCAAGTATTCCTCCAAGTATTCCCCTCTTTTTGTATGCTTACCCTAATTCAGAGGAACACACCTCAAGTCTTTATTCAGTTTCTGAGGTGACGGTATGTGATGTTCATATGAGTAATTGTTAAAATTTCAGTTCCCCTTTTTCAGCCAAGTTCGTACTAGGTGTAGATGCAGTGTAATTTTTATCCTTGTTCATCATCAGTGGCACCTATCAGTGCTGCTTATCAGTGTCACCTACCAGTGCCTATGAGTGCCCATCAGTGCCACCTATCAGTGCCCTTCAGTGCTGCCTATCAGTGCCCTTCAGTGTCACCTATCAGTGCCCTTCAGTGTCACCTACCAGTGCCTATCAGTGCCACATATCAGTGCCCTTCAATGTCACCTACCAGTGCCTATCAGTGCCACATATCAGTGCCCTTCAGTGCTGCCTATCAGTGTCCTTCAGTGTCGCCTATTAGTGCCCTTCAGTGTCACCTACCAGTGCCTATCAGTGCCACCTATCAGTGCCCTTCAGTGTTGCCTATCAGTGCCCACCAGTGCCGCCTCATCAGTGTCCATCAGTGCCACCTATCAGTGACCATCGGTGCTGCCTATCAGTGCCCATCAGTGGCCATCAGTGCAGCCTCATCAGCGTACATCAATGAAGGAGAAAAACTATGAAACTATAATAACAAACTAAGAAAACAGTTTTTTTTTTCTGTCTTAGTTTTGTTTGTTTAGCAAAAAATAAACCTCCCAGTAGTGGTTAAATACCACCAAAAGAAAGCTCTATTTGTGTGAAAAACATATAAGAAAAATTTCACATGGGTACAGTGTAGCATGACCACGCAATTGTCATTCAAACAATGACAGCGCTGAAAGCTGAAAATTGGCCTGGGCAGGAAGGGGGTTTAAGGGCCCAGTAATCAATTTTGGTTAAAGACGGTTATTAAAAAAGAGGGGGTGCTATACTGTGGTAAACATGGCCCTGTCTCATTTTTAAAAGGTGTTGCTGCCATCAAATTTCAAAATGAACTTGTTTATCTCAACCGCTTCCCCGCGACTGCCCCACGTACATTTACTGCGGCAGGGCGGCCCGGGTGAGAAAAAATCAGGTACCTGTATGTGATTTCGTGCGTGCGCGGTGATTGGACACAGCGGGAGCCAATTAGCGAGTCCAGCAGCTACGATGTCCGCCGCGACCCACCGATCATTCAGAAGAGACATGGAGCAGCGGTGTGCCGAAGTAAACAAAGCACACCACTGATCTGTCAGGAAAGAAAAGTTAGAGATCGTGTTTCAGCTAAGCTGAATCACGATCTCTCTCTTCCTCCAGTGAATCCACTCCCCCACAGTTACTAACACCTCCCAGGGAATACATTAACCCCTTGATCACCCTCTAGTGTTAACCCCTTCCCTGACAGTGTCATTTATACAGGGATCAGTGCATTTATTTTAGCACTGATCACTGTATTGGTGTCACTGGTCCCCAAAAAGTGTCACTTAGGGTCAGATTTGTCCGCCGTAATGTTGCAGTCCTGCTAAAAATCACAGATCGCCGCCATTACCAGTAAAAAGATAAAATAAAAATAAAAGTCCCTAAATCTATCCTGTAGTTTGTAGACGCTTTAACTTTTGTGTAAACCAATCAATATACGCTTATTGGGATTTTTCTTTACCAAAAATATGTAGCAGAATATATATTGGCCTAAATTGATGAAGATATTTTTTTTGGATATGTATTTTTTTGTTTATAGCGCATAAAAAAAAAAAAAAAAATGCAGAGGTGATCAAATACCACCAAAAGAAAGCTCTATTTGTGGAAAAAAAGGACATTAATTTTGTTTGGGTACAATGTCACATGACCGCACAATTGTTAGTTAAAGCGATGCAGTGCCATCTTGCAAAAAATGGTCAGGAAGTGGGTAAAACCTTCCGAAACTGAAGTGGTTAAAATGGTACATTTTCTCAGTTTAAACATTTGATAGGTTTTCTACATTCTATTGTGAATAAAATATGGGTTTATGAAATTTGCAAATCACTGCATTCTGTTTTTATGTAGATTTTACACAGTGTCCCAACTTTTTTGTAATTGGTGATAAATGTATACAGTATCTCACAAAAGCGAGTACACCCCTCACATTTTATTATATCTTTTCATGTGACAACACTGAAGAAATTACACTTTGCTACAATGTAAAGTAGTGAGTGTACAGCTTGTATAAGTGCCGGTTCACACAGGGGAGGCACGACTTGCAGGTCGCCTCATCGAGGCGACCTGCACACGACTTCAGTGGCGACTTGCAAAACGACTTCTGTATAGAAGTCAATGCAAGTCGCCTGAAGTCGCCCCAAAAATACTAGAGGAACCTTTTTCTAAGTCGGAGCGACTTGCGTCGCTCCTATTAGAATGGTTCCGTAGTACAGAACGGGAGGCGAATTGTCAGGCGGCTAGGTCGCCTGACAAGTCGCCCCTGTGTGAACCGGCACTAACAGTGTAAATTTACTGTCCCCTCAAAATAACTCAACACACAGCCATTAATGTCTAAACTACTGGCAACAAAAATGAGTACATCCCTAGGTGAATATGTCCAAATTGGGCCCAATTAGCCATTTTCCCTCCCCGATGTCATGTGACTCGTTAGTGTAACAAGGTCTCAGGTGTGAATGGGGAGCAGGTGTGTTAAATTTGGTGTTATCGCTCTCACTCTATCATACTGGTCACTGAAAGTTCAACATGGCACCTTATGGCACAGAACTCTGAGAATCTGAAAAAAAGAATGGTTGCTCTACATAAAGATGGCCTAGGCTATAAGAAGATCGCCAAGACCCTGAAACTGAGCTGCAGCACGGTGGCCAAGACCACACAGCAGTTTAACAGGACAGGTTCCACTCAGAACAGACCTTGCCATGGTCCACAAAAGAAGTTGAGTGCATGTGCTCAAGGTCATATCCAGAGGTTGTCTTCGGGAAATAGATGTATGAGTGCTGCCAGCATTGCTGCAGAGGTTGAAGGGGTGGGGGGGTCAGCCTGTCAGTGCTCAGACCATACGCCGCACACTGTATCAAATTTGTCTGCATGGCTGTTGTCCCAGAAGGAAGCCTCTTCTAAAGATGATGCGCAAGAAGGCTCGCAAATAGTTTGCTGAAGTCATGCAGACTAAGGACATGGATTACTGGAACCATGTCCTGTGGTCTGATGAGACCAAGATAAACTTATTTGGTTCAGATGGTGTCAAGCATGTGTGGCGGCAATCAGGTAAGGAGTACAAAGACAAGTGTGTCTTGCCTACAGTCAGGCATAGTGGTGGGAGTGTCATGGTCTGGGGCTGCATGAGCGCTGCCGGCACTGGAGAGCTACAGTCCATGAATGCCAACATGTACTGTGACATACTAAAGCAGAGCATGATCCCCTCCCTTCGGAGACTGGGCCACAGGGCAGTATTCCAACATAATAACGACCCCAAACACAACTCCAGGACGACCACTGCATTGCTAAAGAAGCTGAGGGTAAAGGTGATGGACTGGCCAAGCATGTCTCCAGACCTAAACCCTATTGAGCATCTGCGGGGCATCCTTAAACGGAACGTGGAGGAGCACAAGGTCTCTAACATCCACATCCTGAGGACTCCAGTGGCAACCTGTGAAGCTCTGGTGAACTCCATGCCCAAGAGGCTTAAGGCAGTGCTTGAAAATAATGGTGGCCACACAAAATATTGATACTTTAGGCCCAATTTGCACATTTTCACTTAGGGGTGTACTCACTTTTGTTGCCCGTGGTTTAGACATTAATGGCTGTGTGTTGAGTTATTTTGAGGGGACAGCAAATTTACACTGCTATACAAGCTGTACACTCACTACTTTACATTGTAGCAAAGTGTCATTTCTTCAGTGTTGTCACATGAAAAGATATAATAAAATATTTACAAAAATGTGAAATATATATAGTATATACAGCAAACACACACTTTTATTGCTCTATAAATATTAACAAGGCCTTAAATGTGTAAAATCAAGGGTAAATAAGATCGCTCTGGAAAGATCCCGACTTAAAGTGAAGATCTACCCAGATCCCTGGACCGGCAGCTGGCTCAGCCTCTCAGTGAGCCACTATGACCCTAAACCAGCCACTCCCGCCCCCCTTCTCACCCCGAAGCTCCAGTGAGCGCTGGAGGGGCAGAGCGAAGAGCTGGTGACTGACAGTCACCACTCTCGGCTCAGTGAAGACTGAGTCCCGAGCAATCAGGGGCCTTTGATCACTCAGTTCTCAGTCTTAGAAGCAGCGGGGGACCAATGCTGCATCCACCTAGCTAAGTATAATTTTTTTTTATAAAGAAACCTATACTTCTCTTTTAAGTCTCTAACAATGTGCACAGAGGAGTCGAGGCATACTTACTTGACACCAGCTGGCCCACTGTTGGGGGCTCAGAAGAGCTGACATGGACTTGGGGAGTTGCTGGTGTATTGGCTGGAGTTGGATTCGCTACAACCACCGAAGGCTGCGTTATAGAAGGAGCAGGCTGGATTTGCTGCGTTGGCTGAAGCTGAAAATAAAATGGTTAACAGGTTTTAAATTTATGAAAATAAACCTATTCTTTTTGATCTCAGATGTAAAAATGTCACCATGCCTTTTAGTTATGTTTTAGTTATGAGTGACAATGGTGAATATAACAATAAGCTTAATTTGGTGTCTGAAATAACCATGATGCTCCATAGCAGACAACCAGATTCAAATAGTTATTCTTCAGCTGCCATTTTCTAGAGCGAATGTGCATCTGATTGGACGCTGCGGGGCAATATATATAACAGGATTTTTTGCTACTCACTGTAAAATCACTTTCTCTGTGTTCATTGAAAGACACAGCTCGGTATCATTCTTAACCGTAGGGTAAAGCACCACTTTCAGGAGTAGAACACTAGCCAGAAAAAAACAACACAGCATTGCCTATGGGAAGATCACCAGGTAACCGTCTAGCAAACCTAAGATATCGTCTGAAAGCCCAAGATTCACCAATTGCCCTCGTAGAATGTGCTGAGACAGGGAAATTGGGTGCCTGACCCTTAATGGCATAGGCCTGTACACAGGCTGACTGATCCATTGCAAAATAGTGGCAGAGGAGGCCGCCAAACATTTTTGTGACTGTCTGCAACCACAACGAGGGAGTTCAACCAACAGCAGGAGGCTGTAGTAGACACATACACACGTACAGACTGAACCATATCCAAACAGTGAGGCGCAACATCCTTAGAAAGAGCGCAGACAAAGGGACGAAAAGACAATGTCCTAATTCTGATGAAAATTAGACACCACCTTCAGAAATAATTAGGGAGATTGAAAGAGAACCACCTTATCCATGTGTATGACCAAACAAGGGGATTTACAGGACAAGCCTCCAGCTCCAATACACGGCGAGGTAGTAGCCGCCAAAAAGGTGACCATTTGGGAGAGAGACACCAAGGGACATCCCTAATATTCTCAATACTGGGGAATCTGCCCAAGGATCCCTGATACGCGTCACAATCTTGACACCTTCCTGTTGAGATAGGACACCAAAAGATCCACGCCTAGGGTGCTCCATCAAAGACAAATCTCGTGAAAAACATCCTGATGAACACCACTCACCTCTGCCTGCCAGTTATTTACATGGTCAACAAAGAATAAGGAATAACTTGCCGCTTAGCCTAGCAGAAAAGGGAACCAAAGCCACCAGAGAAGAAAGGGCTTGAACAACCGTCCCATACAACTGTGCATACAGAACTTCCCCGAAGAAAGAAGCCATGAAGCCTAAAATCTGCATGCAGCAACTCAGAGAGGCCCACCTTTAGGACAGGAACAACCGAACCAGAGCCCAAGATCTCCCCCGGCAGAAGAAGTACCATGGCCTGAGCCAATCCAGAATCAGACCCAGACACTCCAACCATATGGGTGAAAACCAGGGAGGACCCCCGGAAGTACAGGATCCAACTAAGCAGCAGAGTGTGCACAGCAAACACTAGGGAGTCCAGGCAAGGCATGTGATGAAGTTGTCCAGGAAGATTTCCACCAAATTCCCACAGTCTCAGTGACACCAGGGTTGGAGCCAGTGCTGTAGCAGGAGCCAGACAAAAATGTAAGGGTGCCAAAATGGTAGAAAATTTCCCTTACAGAGAATCGAAGAAGAAAGACCATGTGGCTCACACAATAAAGTCATGTAGGTACGTATCCTCCATGATGAAGGAGGCCCAGGAGGCTCCTACATGGAAGAGGCTGCAACGGAGTAAACAGGGACTATTCTTGACTATTTGGACCACACAAAAGCATTTAAAGGCCGAGAGGACCAGATATAGTGGGTCTAGAAAAGAATCACCCCCTTCAAAATAATCACATTTTGTTGCTTAGCAGCCTGAATTGAAGCTTTTGTTTTATCCAGCTGTATTTGCTCAGTACAGCTTATAACATCCAAGTGAAAGCAACATGTCAGCAAAAAAAATTAAATTAAAAAAAGCGAATCACTGAGTTGGAAAAAGGTTCACCCCCTTGTGTCAGTATTTTTTTTAACCACTTTTTGCTTTAATTACAGCCTTTAGTCTGCTGGGATATGTCTCTACTAACCTTGCACATCTAGACCTTGCAATATTTACCCACTCTTCTTTGCAGAACTGCTCAAGTTCAGTTAAATTTGATGGTGAACATTTGTGAACTGCAGTCTTCACGTCATTCCACAGATTTTCAATAGGGTTCAACAGGGTTCAAGGCTAGGCTCTGACTAGGCCATGCAAGGGCATTCACCATTTTCTCTTTCAACCACTGTGTGCTTTAGGTCATTGTTGTGTTGGAAGATAAACCTTCTTCTTCAAACTGACAACTTTCTGGCAGAGGGCAGCAGATTTTCCTTAAGAATTTGATGGTATTTTGCCCCATCCATTTTCCTTCTATCCTGACAAGTGTTCCAGTCCCTGCTGCAGAGAAACACCCCCATAACAGGATATTACCACCTCTGCGGTTTGTTATTTGGATGGTGAGCTGTATTGGATTTCCACCAGAAATATCCTTTGGTGTTGAGGTCAAATAATTCAATTTTAGTCTCACCTGGCCTCAACACCTTTTTCCATGTGGCCTCACAATCTTCAAGGTGCGTTTTGGCAAAGCTCATTCGTGACTGCATGTGGCCTTTCTTGAGGAGTGGCTTTGTTCTTGCAACCCTCCCATACATTTATGGAGAATTTGTGATATTGTTGTCACATGCATACAATGACCACTCTTTTGTCATAAATTCCTGCAACTGCTTCAGAGTTGCTGTAGGCCTCTTGGTAACCTCTCTGACCAGTTTCTTCCTGGCTCTGTCATTCACTTTGGAGCAAAGTCCTGATCCAGGGAGGGTCTGTGTTGTACCACATGCCTTCCACTTCTTAATTATAGGCTTTGCTGGGCTTCTAGGCATTAATTAAAAAAAAAATGTATCCATCTCCTGACTTGTGCCTGTCCACAACTTTACCCAACTTTTGACAGTGCCTTGCAACCCATAGTTGATTGTTTGCTTTAGTTGCATTACCAGGGACGGAAAAGCTTCAGGAAAGCTCTTTTCATGCTAATCAAAATGACCACAGCTGATCACAGTTGAAAGTCAAATGGCTTTGTGTGACATTGAGAAGGTGATTAGCTACACCTGATCGTTTTTTAATTTCTGACATGTTGTGTTATATCTTTCACTTGGATGTTATAAGTTGAACTATAAATACAAATACAGTATGTACAGATACCGTCAATAGGATAGAGTAGGGAGCCACTCACCTCTCATTCTAAGGCACCGGAGTGATCATTACCAGAAAGAGCAAGCCCCCGACTCCTAGGGAAAATGTTGCGTAGTTAAGACAGAAGGACAGAGATAGGAAGAAAAAAGCGTCTATTAGTAGGATTATGCCCTGTACACATGATCGGACATTGATCGGACATTCCGACAACAAAATCCATGGATTTTTTCAGACGGATATTGGCTAAAACTTGTCTTGCATACACACGGTCGCACAAAGTTGTGGGAAAATCCGATCGTTCTGAATGCGGTGACGTAAAAACCGTATGTCGGGACTATAAACGGGGCAGTAGCCCATAGCTTTCGTCTCTTAATTTATTCTGAGCATGCGTGGCACTTTGTGCGTCGGAATTGTCCACACACGGTCGGAATTTACACGAACGGATTTTGTTGTCGGAAAATTTTATAGCCTGCTTTAAAACTTTGTGTGTCGGAAATTCAGAAGGAAAAAGTCCGATAGAGCCCACACACGGTCGGAATTTCCGACAACAAGCTCTGATCGCACATATTCCGTCGAAAGTTTGACCGTGTGCACAGGGCATAAGAAAGAAATTTCCTGTAGAAACAAGGCCTTGCTGAAAGATCAAGGCCACAGCATTAGCTTCATCCTTGCACAAGGAGAGCATGAACCATCCCAGAAACCGTCTGAACTCTACAGAATGTCCTCGATCCCAACTAGAACACCAATCCAACAATCTGAAAAAGAATGAGTTCTTCAGCCAAGATGACTCCCCACTGCAGAGTGAACAGGTGGGGCAAACCTTCATGCCATGGAGGACTAGTCTGCAGGCTTACTGGGCTTGTGCTGCCAGCATAGGCCACAGGTGACTTGGATTCTGTGTCCAAGGGCCTGGGGGTCAAATTAAGCCACATATGTATAGAAAGAAGGTCCTGCCCCCAACCTGGTTCCTTATCCTTCTGATTTGTGGGAGACCAAGTGCTGTCACCACCTGAAGGACACTGGACATGGTCATGCCAGGCAGCACCGCAAAAAACCTGTCCCCTAAGAAGGGCAATTCAGATCAAACCTACTTAAGGCTGGTCTGCCGACCAACAAAAAGCCAGAGGACGTGGCGCAGCAACTGTGACCCAAGACAGTTACATTCAAGTTATACCGCAAACAACAACCTTAACCGAATTATCAAGCCATCAAACGGCTGGAGTTATGACCTCACCCATTGCAGCACCATGATAACCGCAAATCAAGAACAGAGGAAGGGTTGGTTTCATTGAACGGATGTCTCCCAGACTCCCGAGGGAGTGTTCCAAGAAGCAGGAGGAGCAAATTGGAGTAGACAGCACAGGGCGTAGAGAGCCTGGCCATGAGACCCTCAAGAAAAAAAGAAAGGCTGTGCCCTTAGTAAAAATGGTGGGCGCTGCTGCCCCCCATAGGAAAATTAGCCACCTTAAGGGGAGGGCGGTGGGTGGAGCGGCACAGGTGAGTGACCGCCCAGCACAGTACTTCTCATTTAGGGGAAAACGCCAGTAGTGCACATCTGCCTCCAGCTCTGAGGCTAGTGGAAGTGACATCAATTCAAGGGCAACTGCCCCAACCTAACATGGCGGGCTCAAGCATCTGCCCCAGTAGGCCGCAAGCCAAAGTCTAAAGTTATGCATAGGCCAACCACATGGTGCATAGACTCGTGGGAGGACCCAGTGAAAACACTGGTCAAGTGAGGGAAGCCCACCCACTGAGCTTGTGAAAAATACTGTCTCCAATGATGATGATGTAAAATCCAAAATCTGCCATGTTTTCCCCACAACCTCTGAGTCCACACATGACAGGAAAGGGCGAGGGGGACATACATGGCAGCAGTGCTATGCAGGCACCAGCGGACCTCCTCTGGCTATAACCAGGGAGCTGCCCTTCCATCTGGGGACACAGGTAGATACCAGTAAGAGATGCTCAATGAGAGTGGGCTAGCATGGCCACACACACATCACTGTGTGCCTCAGTTACACCCTATGACAGAACATGGGGAGAAAAGGAGAACAAGGTACCCAAACCCGCATCTAACCACCCCAGAAGATAAAAAAGGGATAGTGGGGCAAGCTGCTTACCTTATCCAGAAGAAGACAAGGGTACCTTTCATGAAGAGAAAAATTATGTGGTCAGTGGCACCATCAGTAATTGGCCTCCATCCCAAATTTGGACAGAAAGAAGAATTTTGGTCAGGGGGACTTTGAATGAGGCCAATGACTATATAGAGTAAGCACATAGGATATAAAGCACAGTATTGCTTGTGTGAGTTTGTTACATAATATCCAACAAAAAAAGGGGGGTTTTAGGACTTTGAATGAGAGATGTATAACAAAAAGCAGTCTGTCAGAAACCATGAATCAGACTGAGACAGAAGTACAGTTAAATCACACTTGTTTAATAATAATATTAAAAAAAGATAAACAGACTAAACGTAGTCAAAGCATAGCCAGAGTTCAGGAACCGGCATGGATAGTCAGACAAGCCAAAACGTCAGGGAGCCAGAGATGAGCGTAGTATAACAGCAAGCAGGATCTGGAGCCAGAAGGAATGTCAGCCAAGCAAGTCTTTAAACAGGAACACAGGAGAGCGTCTCTAGAGATGTGACCAAGGCGAAGGCAGAGATCATCTGGACTAGACGGCTTAAGTAGGCAGGATTGAAGAGCAGGATATCATCAACAGGTGAGTCACTGTGGAGAGATAGGAGCTGGCAATTAGCCGACAGCTAAGCGGCCAGCTTTGAGAAGGAGGGGCTGAGCCCAGCCCTGACACAGTCATTGCAAAGAACATTTTACTGTAACTTGTGAAATCATATACAGCATACCCAATGACAAAAAAATGCATACACAAAATCGCATAAACGCAAGGAATGCTAAAAACCACATATTCATATTGACGCCATGGTACTTTGACATATCGTGGGATGAAGACAAGTCCTACACAACACAGGCCACTGGAAGAGCTGGATGGTATTAAAAAGTCTTGAGTGGAACAATGTAAAAGACATATAAAATCATCTGTATGGACAAATGTAAGCCTGACGCGTTTCACTGGGGTATACCAACTCTTCAGGGGCGAATGCAATGGTGATGTCAACTGCATAGATATGAACAGGGGATCAAAGCTGCTCGAGATGTCTGGCATGAAAGCTGAGGTAGAGACACGTGGACAAGCCGGAAGCACTGTGGATTCCCCAAAGAAGATGTGCAAGTATAGGTGACAGTGAGTTAACACTTGTTGGTTCACATAGAACTGGGAACCAAAATCACAAGTGAATGTTTGCATGTAAGGTGCTGCCAGAAAGGTCTTTCTGGCAGCACTATGTGCTTACTCTATATAGTAGTTGGCCTCATTTAAAGTCCCCCTGACCAAAATTCTCCTTCTTCCTAGGGTACCTTTCATGTGACAGAACGCCTCTCAGACAAAGTGGAGGGGCTGTCCGCCTGGTGGAAGACTGTGAGCAACCAGCTCAGAGATGACTGGTCATATGTGACCAGTTAGGCTCCATTCAAACCTGAGCTGAGCTTTTTTTGCAGCTTTTTATAAGCTTTTTTAAAGCTTTTTTTTTTTTGTAAAATCTTTATTTAGCAACATTTTAGTAAGAAGCTACACACCATGAAGACATGCATAATAAAACACATAAAGATTATACATTGATACAGGGTATTGTAGATGACTAGTCCAAGTTCAGGGTAATATCTCATTTAAGAGTCGTTAGTCTTCATAATAAACTTGGAATGACCACAGTCAGTCCAGTGACGTACTCAACCCGCCTTAGGTGCTGACTGTTCAGGAGTGCAGGGGGGCACCAACACCCGCCGGCAGTCCGGGCAGAGGGGGGCAATATGCCTCCATCAACCTCACCTAGACCACCATTTCGGCAGGGAGCGCCCCCCCCCCCTCAATCCTCCGACTCAGTAGGAGAAGCGCACAGTCGCCCCCCTCCGAGGGGGGGCGTCTCCGCCCTCTAAGCTAGTCATTGCAACCCCAAGTCTGGACATTGCAGCAAGTAAAATATTTTGTTACAGCCTGAAGTCAAGGAATCATGTGGTAGTAGAAGATCCAAGACCAGAAAAGAGAGGAAAGAGAAGAAGAAGTAAACAATAAGAGAGGGAGCAAGGGAAGAAGGGGAAGGAGGGCAGGGAATAAGGAAGGGTGTAGGAGGAGCATACCTTATGGTCTGGAGAAGTTTAGTAGATCTGCGCCGAGCGAGTTCCGACCAGAACAGCCTCTTTTCATGATAAGTAGGGTGAAACATGTCATCATTGGGCACCATTACTCTTGTCTAAGCGGGATCTTAGGGATGGTTCTGCCAGCTCCAACAAAGCCAGGTCAAGGCTAGTGGATTCTTGGTCGGGGTTAGACATATATTTTTGCCATGGGCCCCAAATGGTTTCAAAGCGATCCATTTTGCCCTTACAGGTCGCTATCCAGTGTTCGGCCTCCCTAATATCATTTACTTTTTGGATCCAGTCTGCCCTTGAAGGGATCTTGGGTTGTTTCCAGTAAATTGGGAGAAGGCGTCTAGCCGCATTTAAAAGATGCGGCAAGACACTTTTTTTGTATCGACTAATCAGCATCTGTGGGACATGTAGGAGGAAGTGAGCCGGAGACAAGGGTATATCAAGATCTAGGATTTCCCTTATTAGGGCTTTAATGTCCGCCCAATATGGCTGGATCAGAGGGCACTCCCACCAAATGTGAAGGAGCATTCCCCTGAGGCCACACTTCCTCCAACATTGATCCGATACCGAAGGATAGATGCGAGCTAGGTCAGCCGGGACACGATACCAGCGTGACAAAATCTTGTAGTTTGTTTCTTGAGTTTTAAATTCTATAGAGCTTGAGTGAGTGAGCTGGTAGAGATTCAGTTGGGTTGTAGAGAAATCAAGCTGTAAGTCCCTTTCCCATGCACGTATGTACGTTGGCCTAAGATTGCCAGTACTATTACTTAATAGATGGTACATCTCCGAAATTATATGAGGAATTGGGTCATCATCTACAAAAAGCTGTTCGAAAGGTATTAGAGAAGAGGAGTCTCTTATAGATTTCCCATGTATCTCAAAGAAGTGATGGAGCTGTCTATACCTCCAGAAATTCATTCTAGAGCCCCCGTGTCTAGTCTGTAGGGATTCAAAGCTCATCAGTTTACCATTGTGCATTAACTTCCCACAACTGGCGTTGCCATCATCCAGCCAGGGACCTTTAAAGCATTTTTTAAGCTTTTTTTTAATAAGCTTTTTACAGCTTCAGGCATTTTTGTTCAGCCAACAGAAAGCACTGGGGGGGGGGGGGGGGGGGGAAAGAGAGGAAATGAGTGGAGTGGTGGAGAGCTGCTATTTGAGCGTTTTAAGAACGTTTTTCTGCTCAAGTCAGGCGTTTCTATTGAAGTCTATGGGGCCAAAAATACTTGCAATCTGCCAAAAAGAAGCTCATGTACTTTTTTGAGCTCAGGCATTCTGCTTCAGGGGACAGAACGCTCATATGTGAACAGGGGCCATTGAAATGAATGGAATTTTGTTTGTTGGTTATTTTAGAGGTTCAGAGCTGAGCGTTTTAAAAGCTGAAAAACGTTTGGGTGTGAACAGGGCCTTAGGCCTGTCCATAGGCAGTGCTTTGTTCTTTTTTCTGCCTAGTGTCCTACTCCTGAAGTTGGCGCAATAACCCTATGGTCAAGAATGATACCGAGTTGTGTCCTTCAATGACTGTAAGAGAAATTTCAGACACATGCTAATTGAGGAAATGGCTGGCTTATTCTTCACAACAATCTAAAGAACAATTAAGGCCAAACTAAAGTGTCCTTTTTAAAAACTGCAAGCAGGCTGGGTTTTTATTGCAGGAGAGACATCTGTGCATTCCGGCACAGATCCTGTGTGCACAGGAGTGATGTCATCCCGTGCCGGGTAATGTAGACAGCCACAGTCCAACACATGGAAAAGCTGGGTAGAAGATACCAGTGAGGGATGTTGGACCATTTAAGAAAGGTGTGGATGGCTGTTTATGGGTCAGAATGCCCCTACCCCCAGCCGCTTACACTATTTACTGAACATTACAAGCAACTGTCCCGCTGTATGAACTTTGCCTGTTTTGTCAAGTGCGGTGTAAAGTATCTCAATACAATTTATTTTAAAAAGCACAGCCTGAAGTACTGTAGGTGGTACACTGAGGGGCTCTAGAGCAGCGGTTCTCAACCTGGGGGTCGCGACCCCCTGGGGGGTCGATTGCCCATTCTCCAGGGGGTCGCGAATGCTGGCCGAGACAGACCCGAAGTTACTGCCTGAGTCCGTCCGTCTCGGCCAGCGAGATGTCACTTCCTGGAGAGGAGGGACTACACGGAAGTGACGTTCCGTCGCCGCCATCTTGGTACTCTCGTCCGCAGTAAGGCTTAGACTTAGAAGTCGGCAAGCGGACATCTTTGTACACCCACCGAAATCCGCTTGCTGCGGACGAGTGTACCAAGAGGGAGGCAACGAAACTTGCTGAAGAAGAAGAACACCTGTGACTTCTGGTAAGTCAGACACACAGGAAAAGCTGACAAGACAACATTTTTTTTATTATGGAGATATATATATATATATATATATATATATATATATATATATATATATATATATATATATATGGGCACAGTGGCTGCATTTGATGGCACAGTTGCAGCGTTTTAATGGGTTTTTTTTTCTGATTGTTTCAGTTTGTTTGCGCCCCCACCACTGATTTATATATAAACGTTGCGGTTGATTCCTCAAAAGTGGTTATTCCGTGCCAGTGCTAGATACACAAAGTGTATAGCTTCCAAACATGTATCTAGCACTGGCACGGAATAACTACTTTTGAGGAACCAACTGGGACGTATATATATATATATATATATATACTACGTATATATATAAGAACACCTGTGACTTCTGGTAAGTCAGACACACAGGAAAAGCTGACAAGACAACATTTTTTTTATTATGGAGATATATATATATTTTTTTTATTATGGATATATATATATATATATATATATATATATATATATATATATATATATATCTCCATAATAAAAAAAAAATATATATATCTCCATAATAAAAAAAATATATATATATCTCCATAATAAAAAAAATGTTGTCTTGTCAGCTTTTCCTGTGTGTCTGACTTACCAGAAGTCACAGGTGTTCTTATATATATACGTAGTATATATATATATATATACGTCCCAGTTGGTTCCTCAAAAGTAGTTATTCCGTGCCAGTGCTAGATACATGTTTGGAAGCTATACACTTTGTGTATCTAGCACTGGCACGGAATAACCACTTTTGAGGAATCAACCGCAACGTTTATATATAAATCAGTGGTGGGGGCGCAAACAAACTGAAACAATCAGAAAAACCCCCCCATTAAAACGCTGCAACTGTGCCATCAAATGCAGCCATTGTGCCCATCAATTGTCGCCACTGTGCCAGCAAACGCTTCCACTGTGCCATCAAACGCAGGAACTGTGCCCTTTAATTGTTGCCACTGTGCCAAACGCAGCCACTGTGCCCATTAATTGTCGCCACTGTGCCAGCAAACGTCGCCACTGTGCCCATCAATTGTCGCCACTGTGCCATCAAACACAGTCACTGTGCCCAACAATTGTCGCCACTGTGCCAGCAAATGCCGCCACTGTGCCATCAAACGCAGCCACTGTGCCCTTTAATTGTTGCCACTGTGCCAAGGGCAGCCACTGTGCCCATCAATTGTCGCCACTGTGCCAGCAAACGTTGCCACTGTGCCAGCAAACGTTGCCACTGTGCCATCAAACGCAGCTACTGTGCCATCAAATGCAGCCACTGACCCCTTTAATTGTTGCCACTGTGCCAAATGCAGCCACTGTGCCCATAAATTGTCGCCATGGTGCCAGCAAACGTTGCCACCTGTGCCATCAAACGCAGCCACTGTGCCCTTTAATTGTTACCACTGTGCCAAACGCAGCCACTGTGCCAGCAAACGTCCCACTGTGCAGCCACTGTGCCCATCAATTGTTGCCACTGTGCCAGCAAACGCCGCCACTGTGCCAGCAAACGCGACCAGCAAAAATAATTTTACTGTTAGGGGTCCCCACAACTTGGGAAATTTTATCAAGGGGTCACGGCACTAGGAAGGTTGAGAACCACTGCTCTAGAGCAACTGTATTTTAAATTATGATAGTTGCTTGTGATAGTTGCTTTCGTATACTGTGGTACTACAGTCTATTTGGCATATATTGTTTTATTATAATCTATCCATCTATTTACCTATCTATCTTGTGAGACTAGTTGATATGTTTGTGGGCTGTGTTTATATTTCATCTACAGTAGGATTCTCACATACACAGTGAGGGGTTTAAAGAGGAGAAAACTAACTTTTTTTTTTTAACAAGTTCCGGACCAGCCGTACTGCGGCAGGTTGGCTCAGCTAGGCGAAGCGACGTAGCTGTATGTCAGATGCGTGGCCCCTAGGCGGCCGCGGCGATCGGATTCGCTTTAGAACCGATCAGTCTCCAAGCCCAGGCCAATGATTTCTGGCCTGGACCTGGTGATCGGTTCTGGCAAATGAAATTCTTCCCCTGCCTGTAAGTGTAAACATAGGCAGGGGAAGTGATGTCATCTCCCCTCGTGGAACTCTTTTCTGTTCCAGAGAGAGGAGAGAAGACATCTCACAGTAGGTTGCACCAACACAACACTACACTAAAACCAGTACACATAGGTACACTTGTCACCCCCCAACGCCTTCACTCCCTGTCACAGTGTCACCCAGTGCAGTGTTCATATTTTTCTTTAATCGCTGTACTGGTGTAATTTGTGACAATAATCAGTGTTAGGGTACTTAGTAGTAGCCCCAGATAGTTATAGGGACCCCCCCAAACCCCCCCTAATAAAGGTTTAACCCCTTGATCACCCCGTCAACAGTGATCACCATATTAGTGTCACGGGGGATGCTGGTTAGTTAGTTATTTTTTTATAGCGTCAGGGCACCCGCCGTATATTTCCTAATAAAAGGTTTAACCACCTGATCACCTGGCGGGTGACCTCAGTCATGTTTTAGTGTCAGTTAGGGTCTGCGCTGCCCCAGGCAGCGTCAAATTAGTGCCAGTAGCGCTAACACCCACGCACGCACCATACACCTCCCTTAGCAGTGTCTGAACAGATCGATATCTTTGATCTGATCAGAACTATATTAGCGTCCCCAATAGTTTAGGGTTCCCAAAAACGCAGCGTTAGCGGGATCAGCCCAGATACCTGCAAGCACCTGCATTTAGCCCCTCTGTCCACCCCAGCCCACCCAAGTGCAGTAATAATCGATCACTGTCACAAACACTAAACACATAACTACAGCATTTGCAGAGTCAGGCCTGATCCCTGCGAACGCCAACAGTTTTTTGGTAGCGTCCTGACAGATCTGACGACGGAGTAGTGGTCCCTGCCAAGGTCAGGCGTACCCAACCCCATTCTTCTGCTGTTGTTGAGGTGCAAGAACCACAGGGCTCCTGCATGGAGCAGAGAGACAGTACTAGTGTCCCTCATCCTTCTGGTGAACTGGCAAGCACCAGCGGCCTAGTACATCCTGGTCATACATCCAGCACTGCAGTAACCCTTGGTGACGTGGCACGTCCCATAATTGCAGTTCAAGCTGGTGAGGTGGCTGGCACAAGTAGAGTCCTGCAGCCAACAAGAAGACAAAGACAGGCCCATCGAGCCCATAGTACCCTTCCTGCTGCATTTGCCAATCCGAATTGGGAGCCCACCACCTCTGCAGCACCCGTACTTCCCCCATTCACTGGCCAACCCGGAATTCAGGTGGGAACAATTGATTTTACGTCACTTGATTTTTATTCACTGTTTTTCATGGAAGACCTCCATAGATCTGTTGTGGACCAAAGCAATTTGTATGCTGGTCAATTCATCGCCGCTAATCCCCAGTTGATCCTTGCCAGAGATTGGAAACTTATTACGGTTTCTAAATTTAAGACCTTCCTGGGCCAATCCCTCCTCATGGGCATAGTTAAAAAAGTGAGTTGCGATCATATTGGTCCACTGACCCAATTCACCATATGCCCGTATTCTCTGCCTCCATGACCAGGACACAATACGAGCAGATTTTGCGGTTCATGCATTTCAATGACAATGAACTCTGTCGTCCTCAGGGTGACCTTGGATATGATTGGCTCCATAAAATTCGTCCCCTCGTAAACCACTTCAACCAAAAGTTTGCAGCCTTGTTCACCCCCGATCAAGTTGTCTGCGTTAATGAGTCCCTGATTAAGTTTTCTGGCCGCTTGTCTATCAAACAGTATCTTCCCAGCAAGCGTGCCAGATATGGGGTCAAGATGTATAAGCTCTGTGACAGGGCAGCAAGCTATACAAATAGTTTTATGGTTTACGAGAGAAGAGATAGTCACATGGAACCCGAGAACTGCCCAGACTACATAGGGAGCGCTGGTAAGATTGTGTGGTACTTGGTGTCACCCTTATTCGGAAAGGGGTACCACTTGTACGTGGACAATTATTACACAAGTGGGACACTTTTTAGTCACCTTTTTGATTGTGGAATTGGCGAATGTGGCACCATGTGATCCAATCGCCAAGGCTTCCCCCAACGGCTTGTAGAGTCCCGACTTAGACGGGGGGAGAGAGCCTGCTTAAAATGTAATCATTTGTTAGCAGTGAAGTGGAGGGATACACGGAATGTTTTCGTTCTGCCTTCACACAGATACGACTGTCCAAATTCCTACGGCGACTGGTGTTGTGGAGAAACCCCTCTCTGTCCATGAATACAACCTTAACATGGGAGGGGTGGACCTCAATGACCAGCTGTTGGTGCTGTACCTAATTGCTCGTAAGGCCAGACGCTGGTACAAAAAAGTATATTCCAATTGGCTCTGCTAAATGCTTATGTGCTATACAAAGCTTCAGGACAAACTGGATCCTTCCTTAAATTCCAGGAAGAGATCATGAGAGCTCTTCTGTTTCCAGACGGTACTGTGGCCAACCTTCCCAACGCAAATGCAGTGAGCTGGCTGCATGAGAGGTATTTTCCGTATGTCCTCCGTGATACCCCTACCCAAAGAAATCCCCAAAGAAGATGTTGTGTCTGCAGAAAACGCGGATTTAGGCGTGACACTCGCTTTTATTGTCCCTCCTGTCCTGACCAACCTGGTCTCTGCATCAGTGACTGTTTCAAACGCTACCACACACTAGTGGAGTATTAGCGTAGGGTACAGCATTGAGCAGTCCTAGGGCACACTTACACAGGGTCTCAAAAAATGAGATGGCCATCACATTTTGAGAGACCCTAATCTGGAACATTTACAGTTTACAGTTTATATAAAAGTGCAAAAAAACCCCCACAAAAACACAAAAAAAAAGCAAAAAATAGTTTTGGTTTTATTTTTCTTCTCTCTCTATTGTTCTCTCTCTTAAGTTCGCTCTCTATTGTTCTATATCTATTGTTCTCTCTCTATTGTTACTGTATTTTAGAACTGTAATGTTTTATTTTTACTATATTTTGTTGCATTTGCTTTGCAAGTATGGTATTTATTACTGTTATACTGTAATGTTACTTTGTTTTATTGTTAACCATCATTTGCTTAGCAGGTACGCCATTCAGCTGCAGCATGGGTTTATTTATTCTGACAGCAACAGCGTTTGCTCCCACGATATGTAAAGCTGTGACTCCAGCGCTGTAGGAGGTGATTTCACCTCCACAGTTAAAAAAAAGAGCATATATGCTGAAGTATGGGGTCAGGGGTGAAGGAGTGATTTGCTCCTAACATTAGGGGCGGATTGCCCCCATGGTTCGCCATATATTTTTTAGGCACAGATTGCATTAAAAAATAAAGTTGTTTTATTGAGTTAAAGCGGGGGTCCACCTATCTATCACTTTTTTTTTTTTGAGTTCATTCACAAACACTTCTTCTCAGCATTACATACTCACATATTGTGTGTAATATGTCCGCCTGTGTCAGATTTCGTCGGAAAGAATAATTTATATTATGCACTGCAGGCGGTTTCCATCTTCATTGTGGGCATTTGAAGCCCACAAGCATTTCCTGGATGTGGTGAATGCTGTGCTCCCAGCATTCACCGCTCGTTCCCGCACATGCTCAGTGGCATCCTGGGAAGCCTGAGACTAGCTCCCAGGAATCTGGGAGAGGCTAGAAACACGCCTACTCCCACGGGAGGAGAACCAG
Organism: Aquarana catesbeiana; assembly: GCF_042186555.1. Lineage (NCBI taxonomy): Eukaryota > Metazoa > Chordata > Amphibia > Anura > Ranidae > Aquarana > Aquarana catesbeiana. The sequence continues at coordinate 162,148,040 of NC_133325.1, read as the reverse complement.
GAAGTGCAAAGAAGAATAGAAAAATAAAAGGTAATTACGGTGATTTAAATTTTTTTAAACGGCATGTCAGCATCTAGGCAAGGAAGAGAATACATACAGATATTGTTCAAAATTTGGGTGGAACCCCACTTTAATGTTTTATCGTTACCATTGTTTGCTTTTCAGGTACGCCATTCAGCTGCAGCACTGATTTATTTATCTTGACAGCAACAGCGTTTTCTCTCACGATACGTAAATCAACGACAGCGCTGTAGGAGGTGATTTCACCACCACAGTTAAAAAAAAAATGGTGCATGTATGCCCATCATTAGAAGTGGGTGGATGAAGGGTGGTATTCTAATGGTGGGCATACCCAGCGATCAATCTCTTTTTTTCGTTCCGCCCACAGACTGCATGAAAAAAAGAACATTGCAATATATGCCCAACAAGGACCAGCAACGTACTGGTATGTTGCTGGACTTTGAGTGGTTATACAAGAATGATGCCTGCAGGTTTAGGTATCATCTTGGTATAATTCTTTTCAGCCAGCAGTCGGCTTTCATGTAAAAGCAATCCAATGGCTAATTAGCCTCTAGACTGCTTTTACAAGCAGTGGGAGGGAACGACCCCCCCCACCGTCTTCCATGGTTTTCTCGGGTTCTCCTGTCCCAACAGGGAACCTGAGAATGCAGCCGGTGGTTCTGCCAGCTGACCATAGAGCTGATCGAAGACCAGAATGGTTCCAATCATCTCTATGGCCTAAGAAACCAGAAGCTATGAGCATTTCATGACTTAGGTTTTGCCGAATATAAACAGCGCCATTGGGAAATTGGGAATTGGGATTTTATCACACTGATCTTGGTGTGATCAGACGCTTTGAGGGCAGAGGAGAGATCTAGGGTCTAATAGACCCCAATTTTTTTTAAAAAAGAGTACCTGTCACTACCTATTGCTATCATAGGGGATATTTACATTCCCTGAGATAACAATAAAAATGATAAAAAAAATGAAAGGAACAGTTTAAAACTAAAATAAAAAAGCAAAATAAACAATAAAAAGAAAGCACCCCTGTCCCCCCGTGCTCACGCACAAAGGCAAACGGAAGCGTCATTCCGGTGTCGTATGTAAACAGCAATTGCACCATGCATGTGAGGTATCACTGTGAAGGTCAGATCGAGGCCAGTAATTTTAGCAGTAAACCTCCTCTGTAAATCTAAAGTGGTAACCTGTAAGAGTTGTTTTAGTGCATTCAAATTAAAAAAAGTGTTTTTTTTTTTCAAAAAAATTGCGTTTGAAAAATCGCTGCGCAAATACTATGTGAAAAAAAAAATTGCAACACCCATCATTTAAACCACTTCAATACAGGGCACTTATACACCTTCCTGCCCAGACCAATTTTCAGCTTTCAGCGCTGTCGCACTTTGAATGACAACTGCGTGGTCATGCTACACTGTACCCAAACAATGTCCAGGTAGCGCAAAACCCCCCCAAATTACCCCATTTTGGAAAGTAGACATCCCAAGGTATTTGCTAAGAGGCATGGTGAGTATTTTGCAGCTCTCATTTGTTTTTGAAAATGAAAAAAGAAAAGAAAAAACATTTTCTTTTCTTTTTTCAATTTTCAAAACTTTGTGACAAAAAGCAAGATCTGCAAAATACTAAATATGTCTCTCAGCAATTAGCTTGGGGTATCTACTTTCCAAAATGGGGTCATTTGGGGTTTTTTATTTGCTATCTTGGCATTTCATGGCCTCCGTAACTGTGATAGGCAGTGAGGAGTGAAATCAAAAATGTACGCCCTTAGAAAGCCTGAAGGCGGTGATTGGTTTTCAGGGTCCTGTACGCAGTTAGACTGCCAAAAAGTCCCACACATGTGGTATCCCCATACTCAGGAGAAGCAGCACAATGTATTTTGGGGTGTAATTCCACATATAACCATGCCATGTTTGAGCAATATATCATTTAGTGACAACTTGTGTAAAAAAAATAAATAAATAAATAAAATTTTCCCGCAACTTGTGGCAAAATATTAAATATTCCATGGACTCAATATGCCTCTCAGCAAATAGCTTGGGGTGTCTACTTTCCAAAATGGGGTCATTTGGGGGGGTGTGCTATCTTGGCATTTTATGGCCTTTGAAGCAGTGATAGGTAGTGAGGAGTGGAGTCAAAAATTTACGCCCTTATGCCGCGTACACACGAGCGGACTTTACGGCAAACTTGTTCTGACGATCTTTCCAACGGACTTTGTAGCGTAGGTGCGTCGGACTTGGACATACACGATCACACCAAAGTCCGACGGATTCGTACGTGATGACGTACGACCGGACTAAAATAAGGAAGTTGATAGCCAGTAGCCAATAGCTGCCCTAGCGTCGGCTTTAGGCCGTCGGACTAGCATACAGATGAGCGGATTTTTCGACCAGACTCGAGTCTGATTTGAAACATGCTTCATTTCTAGGTCCGTCGAATTTTTGGGGAAAAAAAGTGCGCTGGAGCCCACACACGATCGAATTATCCAACGGAGTCCGGTCCGCCGGACCAAGTTTGCCGTAAAGTCTGCTCGTGTGTACGCAGCATTAGAAATCCTGAAGGCGGTGCTTGATTTTTGGGGCCCTGTACGCGGCTAGGCTCCCAAAAAGTCTCACACATGTGGTATCCCCATACTCAGAAGAAGCAGCAGAATGTATTTTGGGGTGGAATTCCACATAGAACCATGGCATGTGTGAGCAATATATCATTTACTGACAACTTTGTGTATTTTTTTTTTTTTTTGTCATTTTTCAATCACTTGTGACAAAAAAATAAAATATTCAATGGGCTCAACATGCCTCTCAGCAATTTCCTTGGGGTGTCTACTTTCCAAAATGGGGTTATTTAGGGGGGGGGTTGTACTGCCCTGCCATTTTAGCACCTCAAGAAATGTTTGTAGACGCTATAACTTTTGCGCAAACCAATAAATATACGCTTATTGACATGTTTTTTTACCAAAGACATGTTGCTGAATACATTTTGGCCTAAACGTATGACTACTGGATTTTTTTTATAACAAAAAGTAGAAAATATAATTTTTTTTTTAAATCTTCAGTCTTTTTCTGTTTATATCGCAAAAAATAAAAATTGCAGAGGCAATCAATTACCATCAAAAGAAGGCTCTATTTGTGGGAAAAAAAGGACGCAAATTTTGTTTGGGTACAGCATTGCATGACCGCGCAATTACCAGTTAAAGAAGCTCAGTGCCAAATTGTAAAAAGTGGACCAAAGGGACCAATTCTTTCGGGCTGAAGTGGTTAAAAAAGCTAAATAAGTCCTGTCCTGGAGCACAGAGGCTTTGTAATGCTTTGGGTGCGATAAAGGGCCACGTTTTACCCGGTAGCCCAAAAGTCCATGTTAGGAGGCACATGGCCTTGCACGCAAATACTGCTTGAAACAGTGCCCAGCCACGTACAAGCCAACACATATTTCAACCTGTCTTTGATTTTAACCAGACGCATGAGTCCTTAATTAGTCACAGCTCTTTATGAGCCATTTTAATATAAGAGGTGATTGATACTTAGGGCTCCATCTCTCTCCTGTGAGAGCCTGATGCTGTGTGAAAAGGCTGACTGCTGTGAGCACACCAAGAAGGTACAAGCGCTGCCTGTTTGCTTTGTGTAGCCCATCCTGTTAGCCAGGAACTGACATAGCTTACTTTGTAGCTCGGACAAGCAGATGTTTGGTTTGTTTTAGGCTACTTTCACAATGAGGCGCTATAGCGCTACAAATAGCACCTGCAAAGTGCCTGTAAAGCGCCTCTCCTCTCACTCCACTGTGAAAGCCCAAGGACTTTCACACTGGAGAGGTGCGCAGGCAGGACGCTAAAAAAAAGTCCTGCAAGCAGCATCTTTGAGGTGCTGTAGGAGCGGTGTATACACCGCTCCTGCACCTCCCTTGCCCATTGAAATCATTGGGCAGCGTCGGTAAAGCGCCACTGGAGCGGCACTTAGCGGGTGTTTTTAACCCTTTTTCGGACGACGCTTTACCACCACCAACGACCCAGAGTGAAAGTGCCCTTATACTATGAGCTTGTTATACAAAGTTCTCTTGCATTGAAACTGCATTTGTTTGCTGCCTTGATGAAGAAAAGTGCAGGGCAAACCTGCTTGGACCATTCCTGGGTGCTACTGTCCCATGCATGGTTTACCACTGCCAATAGCAGTTAAGCTGCTTGCTAATACAATTTATGTATATGACATTACCTGCTGATCTGTCTTAGCTGGACTTTCCTGTGAAGCTTGCTTTCTTATAGCTGCTGGCTGTATAGTACTGCTAGCCAGAGTGGCAATAATTTGTCCTTGGGCATTCAGCAGAAGCTGAGGTGTCACTGCCTGGACCACACTTGGAGCCGTAACAGCAGCAGCAGCCCCTGCTGTGATCCCTGGAGTGTTCAGCAACCATGGCAGAGTGCCAATCACCTGTACAGAAGAAACAGATTTCAGTTCTCTTATTGGTAAGCTTACAATACAAGAGTACCGCTTCTATTTGCAGGAATACAGAATGCTTAAATGCTTAAAGCGGGACAAAGGGTAAGTAATAAACTATGAGCAGGCAGTTTTTTATTGCCTAAGAGACATGCAATTCAATAACAATCACTTACCTGCCTGCTTGCAGTCTTCTAATGAATGCACACTGAGCAGTGCATGCGCTGTTCTTTTTTTTTTTTTAAAGGTTTTTATTTGCCAAATGCACATACATAGAATGACACATTGCATGTAAGGCACATTTCTGGATGCAGCCGTCAAAATACAATTATCATTCAAGAGTAGTTCAGAATAAGCATCCTATGCTAGAAGATATTACAGTACAGATAGCATCTTTTTTTAAACTATAAAATACCAATTACAATCCATAATTGTAATGTAAATTATCATCGGTCTAAAACATGGTAAAAATATAAAAATAAAAAGTATATATAATAAGTTAGAGAACAGAACCATAGAGGTAGATACCTCTCAAACCAATTGTGCTGTGTGCCGTCATCTCCCCAGTCCCCCAGAACATGCTCTCCCAATGTCATCCTACCTGATATATTACTCAACTACGGTATATAGAAAATTCCATTTTAGAAGTCACATGGCATAGTTTCCTTTGAGTTTATCCACCTTCCCCATACTTTATTGAATTTTTTCTTACTACCTCTTGCTTCATAGGTCATTTTATACAGTGTAATATTTGCATTAACCAAACCTTTCCAAGCTCCCAAGGTAAGATGATCCCTCTTTATCCAATTTAGAACAATCACCTTCCTGACATAATAAAACAATAGTCTCAAAAACAGTCTAGCATTGTTGCTCATTACTTCGTCTTCTATAACCCTCAGGAGACCCAGCAGTGGGCTACATATGTTCGGGAGATTGAATGTTTCTGCAACATACTAGGTTACTTGTGACCATAAGGGTCATATTCTATTACAGTCCCATACCATGTGCATAAAAGTACCGTCTGCCACCAGGCATTTATGACAAATAGGGTCAGTTCTTCTGTCCATCCTATATATGTATGGGGTGTAATACATTTGGTGTAGGTATCTTAGTTGTATCAGTTTGTCCCTCGCAGAGATGACCGTGGACATATAGGAGGTCAAAACCTCTTTCCAATGAGCCTCAGTCAACTCTGGGATGATATCTTTCCATCTGTCTCTCATTTTCTCCTCCCTCGGCTGTTTTTTTTCCATGAGTGCCACATAGTAAGTGGATATGCGTTTTGTGTGGTCGGGTTCTGCGAGCAGTGTTTCCATTTTTGTGTTTTCTAAAAGTACCAACCCAGTTCCAAATTGTGCATGCACCGCATGCCTCAGCCTGGTATAGTGAAACGCCCATGAATCGGGGACACCCAATTCCCTCTTCAGCTGTGCAAACGTTTTAAGTTCACCATTCTCAAAAAATGGTGCACATATGTAAGGCCAAATTTGGCCCATCTATGTCCATCCTCCAAAGGAGAAAGGTCCTTCAGACAAGGGTTGAACCATAATGGGGTATTTGGTGACAGGTGTAAAGGTCCGTCTTGTATTTGTTTTATAGAGATCTCGAGCACCTGTTTGGCTGATTTAAGCAAAGTCATCCCGTCCCCAGTAGGCACCATTCCTCTAAAAAAGAAATTCAAAAGTGCTTCATAGGAGGTTGCCACAGCTGCCTCCACTGCAGTGGCAGCATTGTTCAGCTGTGGAAACATGCGCCAGTGGGCTTGAACCAGCTGAGATGCCAAGTAGTACAGGCGAAGATCGGGTATTGCCAGACCTCCCCTCCCTACTGGCAACTGCAAGATGGCTAGCGACACACGAGCTGCCTTGTCTCCCCACAAAAAGGAGGTCAACAAAGAGTCAATGTATCGGAACGTCTTTTTAGGAATATATAATGGGGCATTAGAAAGTATATATAAAAATTTAGGGAGAAAAATCATTTTAAACAGATTAGCTCTGCCTAACAATGTGAGCGGGAGGTCTTTCCATTTCTGTATTCTATCTCTGAAGGCTCTGATTGCAGGCCATAGATTCACTTCCGTGAATGAGTTCACAGGTAGTTGGATATGTATTCAAAGTATTTAAAGTGGGTTGTTATCGTTAAAGGGCATTGAGTGGGAAGCACTAAGTTTGGCTGTGGATCTAGAGGAAACAGTGATGATTTAGACCAATTCATTTGAAAGCCAGAGAAGTTACCAAATTCCTGGATCACGTTGAATGCATTAGATAATGATAGTTCCGTATATCCTAAATATAGGAGCATATCATCCGCATATAATGATACGCGTTCCTCCAGATCCCCAACCAACAGCCCCTTGATGTCATCCTGACTCCTAAGTTTAGCCACAAGGGGTTCTATAGCTAGGGCAAAGAGGAGCAGAGACAGGGACATCCCTGTCTCGTCCCCCTGCCTATTTTGAATGTATTTGAGATGAGCCCATTCACTCTAACACATGCTCGGGGGTCATTGTAAGTGCATGCGCTGTTCAGCGTGCATTCTTGACACATTCCAGCTGTGCCCAAATGACCGACTCCTGTGCACAGGATGACATCATTCCACCGCAGGCCAATCAAGACACAACAAACCAAACCCATTCATGTCACCTTAAATATAATTATCACTGTTAAAAAAACATAATTAATCACTGAATATGTGTACATCATATTACCAAATAGAGAGAAGGATCCTCATTTCCTTCCTGATTAACATGCTAATGGCATTTTTAAAGCGGGATTCCGGCCAGCTAAAAAATATTTTTAAAGTCAGCAGCTACAAACACTGTAGGACATGTAGGACACTGTAAGCATTGTAGGACATATACTACACCTTCAGTTCTACATGATATGAAGTCCTTAATATCATATTCTTTGTTGGTGCTAGTTGATGTGAACTTATTACACTTTTGCCCATTTTGTTGGGTGTTTTTGCAAGCATAACACCTCTTGCATGGAAAGAACCCCTTCCCCTGGAAGAATGATAATTCTGTCACCCTTTTGGGAGGTTCCGGGACATTTTTAGCTATCAGATCTCTTAGTGTTGGGACTCGCCTATATATGAAGCGAGGTCTATCAGGTAGGATACTACAGAGAGTTTTATCTGTTTTTAGAAGGGGCCAATATTTATTGATAATTTTCTCCACTTTTTTATGTTGGACACTAAAATTCATTATCAGGGATAAGTCATTATTAATATTGTTATCCTTGATTTTGTCTTGGATCAATGACTCTCTTGGGATCTGGTGGACTTCTTTAATTTTTTCCCCAATGAATTCTTTACTGTATCCTTTATCTTCATACTTTTTAACCATCCTCTGTGCTTGTGCTAAATATTCTTTATCGTCAGAGCTCGGCTCTCGGGTCCCGGCATCGCCATCCTAGGTAAGGGAAACAGGCAGTGGAGCCTTGCAGCTTCACTGCCAGATTCCTACTGCGCACGCGCGAGTGGCGCGGCGATCTGTGAATGGCCCCGTGGTTTTCTGGGAACACACACAGTTCCCAGAAGGTAACGGGGCCGCTCAGCTAGGAGCAGAACATGCCGCGAAATAGGAACAGGCAGATTAGGAAGACTGCCTAGAAACAAGGGTTCAGGTAAGTTTACATTTTTTTTTTTCAAATGTTTTTTTTTATTTTTTTTTTTTAGGATTTTTGGTGAAATTGTTTTTTTCAGGGTGGCCTTCCGCTTTAAATAATGCCTTTTCATTACATACCTGAGCGCAGCACATGAGTGCAGACAGTAAGGAGCTAATCCCATTAAAAACAAAATCTTATGAGACTCTAAACTGTTTGCAAAATTATGTGTCAAACTTGAATATAAATTAGCTCCATGCTAAAGTGAAAAACATTACTATCCATACAGAAACATATGCCATTTAAATATAGTGATAACAAAGGAATTAAAATAGTTGTAATAAATAAATTAAATGTAAAAAATGTGACAAAAAAGTGATATTAAGTGAATAAAATAATATATATAAATATATAGGGATAATAATATAATATAATAATATATATAAATATATAGGAAAATATAAAATAAATAAATAAGTAACAAGGCTTCAAATTCCTTTGATACAATACTTTGTTATCACTATATTTAACCACTTCCCAACCAGCCACCGCAGTTTTGCTGCGGCAGAATGGCACGGGTGGGCGAAGTGACGTTATGTTACGTTCCCCCTTGGCGGCCACAACGATCGGATTTGTTTCAGAAACAATCAGTTTCCAGGCCTAGGCCAATGATTTCTGGCCTGGACCTGCTGATCGGTCCTGGCGAATGAAATCCTCTCCTGCCTGTGTAAGTGTAAACACAGACAGGGAAAGTGAAGTCATCTCTCTTCATGGAATTCTTTTCCGTTCCAGAGAGAGGAGAGAGGACATCCAAACGTGAGTTGCACCAACACTACACTGATACAGTACACATAGGCACACTTGTCACCCCCTGATCGCCCCCCCCCCAAAGTTAACCCCTTCAATCCCTGGCCGGTCACTGCCAGGTGTTTTTTCACCTTAATGCATAGGATGCATTAAGGTGAAAAAACACTTAACTTTACAACCCCTATAAGGTCTATGGACCTCAAGTCGCATCAATCAGACCAAAGTAGTGCAGGTACTACTTTGAAGTCGCACAGATATGAACGTTACTCATTGGAAATCATGGGGTATGACTTGTCACGCGACTTTGCAGTCCCAAGTCACACAAGTGTACATGGGACCTTAAAGTGATAATAAAGCTGGATTTAGGTTTTAATATGTGTTTTTATACCTGCATGGAGCTTTAGCCCTATACATTGTTTTTTATAAACAAACTGAAATTTAAATTAAAGTAACCTAAACATATTGCACTGAAGTCAAACTGCTTGCAAGCATTCTTCTAAAATTCCTTTTAGAGCAGAAAACACAAAACTTTACATTTGGCAGCTAGGTCACACCCATAAACTTTTGCATTAAAAAAGATTGCTGAAATATACACAAGATGCTAAAATGTAAAATGACAAACTAATACAACTAAAAACTGTATATTAGCTAGCTTGGATTACCTGACCCTGTGCATTGGTTATTATCTGACTTGTGATGCCCTGTAGTCCAGGAATAGCATTGGCAAAAATAGGGGTTGCAGCAAGCGAGCTCAGCAACTGCGGTTGACCCCCTAGAGTTGCAGCACTAATCTGAAAAAAAAAGAAAGAAAATTCACAATGTATTGAGTATTTCTGTTATGGTATGTAACACAAACTGCAATTGGTTATTATTTATTTGTGTAACTTTTACAGTTTTGGCTGATTTCTTAAATCCTTTTATATTTATAGTAGCTATAAAGGTAAGAGTAGATAAATTAACAAACACAAGCTTTGGAATGTGAGATAAATTAATATAAGATAGAAGGTCCATGCTCATTCCACAGATCCTGCTGTGTCTTCACCAGATTTACAATTTGTACCATCACAACAACAAAAAAAAGTTGGGACTTCATGTACAATGATAAGCACTTACGGTTTTCTCAAACTCTTTGTTTGATTGCTCACAAATATTGGGCTTTATGCAGCAACTCTAATTCACCGTTGACCAATATTTTGTCCTCCAGCTGCTACCAGTCAAGATAGAATTATAGAACTTGCATGGCTAACTAGCTTTTGAAGGTACAGTCTCAAGGGGTTATATTCCTTCAGTACCTGGTGATTCACTGATCTGGACAAGCAAGTGAATAACTGGTGTCAGGTCTAAAGACCTATTTGCACTCAATTCACACACACACAAAAAAAAGCACTATCTGTGCCGCTGGAGGGCTTCGCCTAAAAGGTATGTCATAACGTGCTAGTACTGGGTGCATACTAGCACATTATGGCATTAACCTGCAGGGGACCCAATTGTTTGGTTTTTTTTGGCCGCTTTACTACGGCTTTATTCATGGAGCCTGAGAATGGTGCACTAGATACATCAATGCACAGGCCATACACAAATGAGGGAGGAAGTTAAGGGGATAATTCACTAGTCACATACAGTGGCAAGATGGAGGTGAATTGATAATTGTGTCAGAAAACACAGGATAAGGGAGGTAAGGGGTTAATCTACTGATCACTAGGGACAATATTAGATTTAGTGTGTATGGGGAGGGGCAAAAAAAAAGATCCTGTGTTATTGTAGCTGCTCATCCATTCACTCTGTGCCCATTCATACACAATTAAAGGGGTTGTAAACCCTCAGGGTTTTTTCACCTTAATGCATTCTTTGCATTAAGGTGAAAAACCTTCTGTAGTGCAGCAACCCCCCAGAGCCCCCCGTTTGCTTACCTGAACCTGATCTTTCCAGCGACAGGAAAAAGCCCAGCAGCTCCAGGTGCTGTCTCGGGTCCTCATTGGATAGATTGATAGCAGCAGCAGCCATTGGCTCCCGCTGCTGTCAATCGAATCCAGTAACATGGGAGCCAGGGGCGGGGCAGAGTCCTGCTGTCTGTGTCAGTGGATGCAGCAGGACTCAGGAGCGTGCCTGTACGGGTGCCCCCTTGGAATGTGGGTCTCTGAGGGGGCACTCGATGTAGGAAGGAGCCAGGAGTGCCGCCGCTGGGGGACCCCAGAAGAGGAGGATCTGGGCCACTCTGTGCAAAACCCTTGCACAGAGGTGGTAAGTATACCATGTTTGTTATTTATTTTATTTTTTTTTAATGAACCTTTACAACCCCTTTAATCTCCCTCCTTTCCCATTGTAAATAGTACCATGTGACTGCTGTGATGACCAGTCAGTGATCGCATGGTACCCAGCCCCTGGATTGGCTGGGTATAGTATCTCTGGGTACCCAGTGGCCTAATGATGGCTGGGTGCACAGCGATCACCTGGCAGACTGACCTCCCAGCGGCTACTGATCCAGTGCTGTTCATATTGTATGCATGCTAGGGTGCCATTTAACATGAATGGCAGCATACTGTAATGCACATATAACTGTCTGTTAAAATGCATTTTTGTGTGCGTTTTATTACCACTATGCAGTAATGTAAATGCAGCCTATATAACTAGTGAAGTAAAGGTAAGGGTGACAGCCCCAGAACTTAAATGGTCACAGGGGTCATAGGAATTGATAACCAATCTGCAACATCCTTAGGTTGTGGATACACAAAAATTGGATGGCAGCACTCCCATATTGGATGCAAAAATAGAAAAGTTTATTGAAGAAATAAAATCATGAGACAAAAAGCAATGACATAGGCAATGGCAGGGGCAAAAGGTGATGCGTTTCACACGGCTGGCGTGCTTCTCCATGTGAAACGCGTCACCTTTTGCCCCTGTCATTGCTTTTTGTCTCATGATTTTTTCTCCTCAATAAACTTTTTTTTTTTGCATCTAATATGGGAGTGCTGCCATCCTATTTTTGTGTATCCATTCGTCTGCAGCATTGACAGGGCTTGCACCCCATCTGATGTGTGTTTATTCATCATCAGTTCAGCTATCCACACCTGGAGCAGTTACTTTGTTTTATCCTTAGGTTGTGCTGTGCTATAGGGTGATTGGCACCACATGCCACATAATATCAGACCTGCATGCTGAATCTTGCTCACACGTGCATGCATGAGTATGTATGCGTTTACAACAGTGACCCTCAGCGTCAGACCATGGGCTTTAGAATGCCCATGCACAGACACACGGACATGGTCATGGTCAGACATTTCGGCTGAAAATTGTGTTTTCGGCATATTGCCGAAAGGAACAAAATGCCGATAATTGTGCATGCACAGTAGAGTTGGCCACGCCGCCGGGTGCCTCCCATTGCAGGGTGTCATCCTGGCTCACTCAATGTCTTGTCCTCCCCCCTCCTCCTCTACTTGCAGAGCGGCGATCTCCCTCTGTGTCAGGGAGCTGAATTGCCCGAGCTGCACTAACAATGTCCTGTTTAGGACGGCACACTGATCCAATGGCCGGACATTGAATCAGTGTGACGTGATCACAGGAGGTAGGACATTGTTACTGTGGCCCGGCAATTCAAATCCAGCTCAGTGACACACGGAGATCGTCGCTCTGATCCGGGCACAGGCAGGCTGCATCCCATAGGCACTGGTGAGAAGCTACATCTTATGGGCACAGGCAATGGTGAGAGGCTGCATCTGACGGGCACAGGCACTGGTGAGAGGTTGCATCTGATGGGCATAGGTACTGGTAAGAGGCTGCATCTGACATGCACTGGTAGGCTACATCTGACAGGCACTGGTGAGGCTGCATTGATCTCTTGTATCATGTCTGCAGTCTCTGATCATCTCCTGTATCATGTCTGCTAGAGGTACACCAAATGGAAAATTTGCTAATACTATTAGCAGTGTGTTTAAGTTTAAGTAAGCTATTGCAGACATGATACAAGAGATGGTTAGAGACTGAGAACATAATACAAGAGATGGTTAGAGACAGTGGACATCATACAAGAGATGGTTAGAGACTGTGGAAATGATACAAGAGATGGTTAAAGATTGTGGAAATGATACAAGAGATGGTTAGAGACTGAGGACATGATACAAGAGATGGTTAGAGACTGTAGACTGCATTTTTCTTGAGCTTTTCTTGCACTAAAGGTGGCAATAATGGTTAACAAATAAATTTATATTAATTCAAATTTTTGATATTAATTAACCACTTCAGCCCCGGAGGATTTGGCAGCTCAATGATCGGAGCACTTTTTACAATTTGGCACTGCGCTGCTTTAACTGGTAATTGCGCGGTCATGCAATGTTGTACCCAAACGAAATTTGCTTCCTTTTTTTCCCACAAATAGAGCTTTCTTTTGATGGTATTTGATTGCCTCTGCGATTTTTATTATTTGCGAAATAAATGGAAAAAGACCGAAAATTTTGAAAAAAGATGATATTTTCTACTTTTTGTTATAAAAAAAAAATAAACTCAATTTTAGTCATACATGTAGGCCAAAATGTATTCAGCCACATGTCTTTGGTAAAAAAAATGTCAATAAGCGTATATTTATTGGTTTGCGCAAAAATTATAGCGTCTACAAACTAGGTACATTTTCTGGAATTTACGCAGCTTTTAGTTTATGACTACCTATCTCATTTCTTGAGGTGCTAAAATGGCAGGGCAGTACAAACCCCCCCCACAAATGACCCAATTTTGGAAAGTAGACACCCCAAGGAAATTGCTGAGAGGCATGTTGAGCCCATTGAATATTTAATTTTATTTGTCACAAGTGATTGAAAAATGACAAAAAAAATTACACAAAGTTGTCACTAAATGCTCACACACACGCCAGGCTTTCTAAAGGCGTACATTTTTTATTTCACTCCTAACTGCCTATCACAGTTTCGGAGGCCATGAAATGCCCAGATAGCACAAACTCCCCCCAAATGACCCCATTTTGGAAAGTAGACACCGCAAGCTATCTGCTGAGAGGCATGCTGAGTATTTTGCAGATCTCGCTTTTTGTCACAAAGTTTTGAAAATTGAAAAAAGAAAAAAAAAAAAACATTTTTCTTTTCTTTCTTAATTTTCAAAAATAAATGAGATCTGCAAAATACTCACCATGCCTCTTAGCAAATACCTTGGGGTGTCTACTTTCCAAAATGGGGTCACTTGGGGGGGGTTGTGCTATCTGGACATTTCATGGTCTCCGTAACTGTGATAGGTAGTGAGGAGTAAAATCACAATTTTACGACTTTGAAATCCTGAAGGCGGTGATTGGTTTTTGGGGTCCTGTACGCGGCTAGGCTCCCAAAAAGTCCCACACATGTGGTATCCCCGTACACAGGAGAAGCAGCAGAATGTATTTTGGGGTGTAATTCCACATATAACCATGCCATGTTTGAACAATATATAATTTAGTGACAACTTTGTGTAAAAAAAATTAAATAAATAAAACAAAAAAAAATTGTAATGTTCCCGCAACTTGTGGCAAAATATAAAATATTCCATGCACTCAACATGCCTCTCAGCAAATAGCTTGGGGTGTCTACTTTCCAAAATGGGGTCATTTGGGGGGAGGTTTGTGCTATCTTGGCATTTTATGGCCTTAAAAACTGTGATAGATAGTGAGGAGTGAAATAAAAAATTTACATCCTTAGAAATCCTGAAGGTGGTGATTGGTTTTTGGGGTTCTGTACGCGGCTAAGCTCCCAAAAAGTCTCACACATGAGGTATCCCCGTACTCAGGAGAATGCATTTTGGGGTGTAATTCCACATATAACCATGCCATGTTTGAATAATATATCATTTAGTGACAACTTTGTGCAAAAAAAAAAAAAAAGTGTAATTTTCCCGAAACTTAGGACAAAATATAAAATATTCCATGGACTCAACATGTCTATCAGCAAATAGCTTGGGGAGTGTACTTTCCAAAAAGGGGTCATTTGGCGGGTTTTGAACTGTCCTGGCATTTTTTGCACAACATTTAGAAGCTTATGTCACACATCACCCACTCTTCTAACCACTTGAAGACAAAGCCCTTTCTGACACTTTTTGTTTACATGAAAAAATGTTTTTTTTGCAAGAAAATTACTTTGAACCCCAAACATTATATATGTTTTTAAAGCAAAGGCCCTACAGATTAAAATGGTGGGTGTTGCAATTTTTTTTTTTCACACAGTATTTGCGCAACGATTTTTCAAACACAATTTTTTGGGAAAAAAAAACACACTTTTTAAAATTTTAATGCACTAAAACACACTATATTGCCCAAATGTTTGATGAAAACATGACATGCTTTAAAATTGCACACAAACGTGTAGCAGCGACAAATTACATACATTTTTAAAAGCCTTTAAAAGCCTTTACAGGTTACCATTTTAGATTTACAGAGGAGATCTACTGCTAAAATTACTGCCCTCAATCTGACCTTCGCAGTGACATGCATGGTGCAATTACCGTTTACATATGACACCAGACCGACGCTTGCGTTCGCCTTTGTGAGAGAGCACGGGGGTCCCTTTTTTTTTAATTATTTATTTTGCTTTTTTTATTATATTTTTAAACTGTTCCTTTCATTTTTTTTATCATTTTTATTGTTATCTCAGGGAATGTAAATATCCCCTATGATAGCAATAGGAAGTGACAGGTATTTAAAAAATTGGGGTCTATTAGACCTTAGATCTCTCATCTGCCCTCAAAGCATCTGACCACACCAAGATCGGTGTGATAAAATGCTTTGCCAATTTCCCAATGGCGCTGTTTTTATCCAGCGAAACCGAAGTCACAATATGCTCGTAGCTTCCGGTTTCTTAGGCCATAGAGATTATTGGAGCCGTTCTGGTCTCTGATCAACTCTATGGTCAAATGGCTGAACCACTGGCTGCATTCTCGACTTCCCTGTTGGGACAGGAGAGCCTAAGAAAACCATGGAAGACAGTGGGGGGGGGGACGTTCCCTCCCACTGCTTATAAAAGCAGTCTAGAAGCCAATTAGCCACTAGGATTACTTTTACATAAAAGCCGACCACTGGCTGAAAAGAATGATACCAAGATGATACCTAAACCTGCAGGCATCATTTCTGGTATAACCACTCAAAGTCCAGCAACATACCAGTACATTGCTGGTCCTTGTTGGGCATACATTGTAATGTTCTTTTTTTCATGCAGCCTGTGGGCTGAACGAAAAAAAGAGATTGATCGGTGGGTATACCCACCATTAGAATACCGCCCTTCATTCACCAGCTTCTAATGATGGGCATACAGGAACTATTTTTTTTTTAACTGTGGTGGTGAAATCACCTCCGACATCGCTCGAGTCACGGCTTTACGTATCGTGGGAGCAAACGCTGTTGCTGTCAAGATAAATAAACCCATGCTGCAGCTGAATGGCGTACCTGCTAAGCAAATGATGGTTAACAATAAAACAAAGTAACATTACAGTATAACGGTAATGCCGCGTACACACGCCTCGGACATTCCGACAACAAAATCATGGATTTTTTTCCAACGGATGTTGGCTCAAACGGATGTCTTGCATACACATGGTCGCACAAATGTTGTTGGAAATTTCGAACGTTAAGAACGCAGTGATGTACAACACATACGACGAGCCGAGAAAAATGAAGCTCAATAGCCAGTGCAGCTCTTCTGCTTGATTCCGAGCATGCGTGGAATTTTGTGCGTCGGAATTGTCTACACACACTCGGAATTTCCGACAACGGATTTTGTTGTCAGAAAATTTGAGATCCAGCTCTCAAAGTTGTCGGAAATTCTGACAACAAATGTCCGATGGACCAAAAAGATAGCTGCGCTGGAATTAGTGGCATAAATTCAAACAATAAAATGATGTGGTCACCTTATTGAACACAAAAATAAAAATAAAAATGTAAACATCCATACAAAGTGAATTCGCAGTGAAACAACAGTGAAGCAGTCCTCTTGGGAAAAGAAAAAACTACACCAGTAAACCCAAGAAGTCCAATTGCATAAAGTAGAAAAAAGTTCATTAAGATGAGATAATCTTGGCAACGGAGAGAGTAGCAGACAACCAAACGGTGTATGACATGCGTCCTTATCACCTGGGAAATTGTGGTGACAGAAAGATTCCTCCACCTATGAATAAACTGCCCCTTACCGACTCCTTTGATCTCTTGTCAGGAGATCATATGGGCGTGTGGCTGTCTACCCCAGCCTCAGGTATAGGTAGTGAACGGATCCCATGTAAAAACTCCTTGACAGAAATCTTCTAAATACTGGATGGGCACTCGTTCCCCATGGAAATATAAATAAAAACAGCTCCCATAGCGTAACACGTTTGACAATTTATGAAAAGAATACAAATGGAATAACACTCACAATGTAGTAGAAGAAAATGCGCATAAAATTCGAACGCCGGCCGGCTTCAAAACTGCTGCCCGTAACTTCCGGGATCAGCGAGGATAGTGGTGACGTCAGCACGCCGCTCCTCCCTACGCCGTTTCGTCACAACTGACGTCTTCCAGGGGCACGGGCGGCGTGCTGACCCACCACCTATAAATATCCTGACAGTCAAACGGAACGCCCCCATCTGAGCTCAAGGTGTCCCGCGGTTGATATCGCCATTTTGAAAGAGGGCGAACGCCCTTTCCCAGAGCCAATATGTGTAATACAGTGTTAATTCTATGGAGAAATCCCTACCTATTGGATCGTATTGGACCGTATTGGACCGTGCCACCAATCCATTATTTATTGAAGGATACAAAAATGATTTTGGAACTTTTAAAAAAATGGATAGTTTGTCTTACCCCGAAATCGCATCGCAATTAAGGGTCGCAAAAAATCAACGGGATATGTGCCTAGGTCTAACTAGTTCTATATGCTGTCTTATGTTCCCCCTAGCTCATTATTAAGTAGGCCATAAATGTTCAAGTCAATGGTCATAATTTCATGGGTGGGACTGAAATTGATGTAAAAAAAATTAATTGTCATGGGCCCTCACAAAATTATAGGCCCCATAATTTTGGAGCAGATAAAAAATCCCAACCCCCGAATGGATAAGAATCTTGAAGAAGGTCTAGATTCACTCTGCAATAAAAAAAACATAGTGATCCGCCCAGCGGATAAAGGTAGGGGCATTCTAGACAGGGAGGCATACTTATTAGAGATGCAGAATATAGTGGGGACAGAGACACGTATGTCCAATTACTTGGTAACCCAGTTGGGGAGTATAAGAAAACACTACTGCCCCTAGTAGAAAAAGGCTTCCGGATGGGTATTCTTAATGAAAAAGAGAATATTTTTCTGATTCCGAAGGCACCAAGAGTCCCCATACTTTATTGCTTACCCAAGATCCACAAGAGTCTTACTTGCCCCCTGGGACGTCCGATTGTGAGTGGGATCGATTCCATCACGTCCCGGGTGGGCAAGTATATTGACCATTTCCTTCAACCATTGGTACATCAAGTACCTTCATATGTGAAGGATACGAGGCATGTGATAAATCTGCTGTCTGCTATAACACCCAATAATAATACCTTGTTGGTGACGGCAGACGTCACATCCTTGTACACCATTATCCCACACCATCTAGGGATAATTGCAGTTGAATATTATATGAGTAAACTCTCATCTTTACCTAAACAACAACAGATGTTTATCACTGAACTGCTGGAATATGCGACCGGCCATAATTATTTTTGGTTTAATCATCAGTATTACCGTCAGCAGCGTGGTGTAGCTATGGGGGCCAAGTACGCCCTCAGTCTAGCTAACCTATTTATGGCCAAATGGGAGGAGGACATCATCTATAAGGACTGAAACCCTCGTCTGAGGTTTTGGGCCAGGTATATTGATGACGTCCTCCTCCTATGGGATGGATCCACTTCCCAGTTGGACGACTTTTTCTCCCTGATCAATAACAACGACAGGGGGATCAGGTTTGTCCATGAGGTTAGTCAAGAAAGGATCAACTTCCTTGACTTGACTATTTTCAAGGAAGGAGATGTATTCAAAACAATTTCATTTTTAAAAAAAACTGGTTGTAATGCCTTTATCCCTATAGGGAGTTGCCATCACGACTCCTGGCTTAAGTCAATACCTAAAAGCCAGTTCATTAGAATGAGGCGTAATTGCACAGACATTAGCGATTATAGGACACAAGCTGGAATTATTTCAAGGAGATTGGAGGAAAAGGGGTATGACAGGGACTCCTTAGTGAGGCTCATGGAACAAGTGGAGACTATTGATAGGGCCTCCTTGTTGAACGAGGCCCCTAGGGGGGATAATAATGGACCCTCTCTACCATTCATCACCACCTTTTCAACACAACATCGCCAAATTAAAAATATTTTACGTAAACATTGGAACTTACTTGGTAACGATAGAGTTATTAAAACCATTCTACCTGAGAAACCACAGATCGTATTTAGGGGAGTCCCATCTCTTCGAGATAGGATTGCCCCAAATGTGGTGGACCCACCGACTAAAAAGGTATCGTTCTTCCAGAATCTCTTAAGGCTATCATCAGTGTCGCAGATGTCAGATCTGCTCACTTAACAAGAGTAAACAAAGAAAAACTGAATCCTTTATTTCTCATAGTACGTCGAGGGTACATAAAATAGAATCCTTTGTTACGTGCAGCTCGAAGGGCGTTGTATATTTATTGCAATGCCCTTGCGGGTTGCAATACATGGGCAGGACCAAACGGCCTATGCAAGTCCGTTTGGGAGAACATATCACTAATATTAAAAATGGCTTCCGATTCCACTCTGTGTCCAAGCATTATGCTTTATATTATGATTGTAACCCTGCAAACACCTTGTTTTTGGGGATAGATAGATATAGTGCTCATTGGAGGGGTGGCTCCTTAGTGAGGGAACTGTCCAGACTCAAGATGGCATGGATCCATCGGGTCCGGTGTTACACCCCATATGGTCTTAACATTGATACTGATGTAAATGCCTTTATGGATAATGGTTAAGAATTGTACCTGGCCCCACTCTGAGCTCATGGCTGACCAGTTCCTTTTTTTTGGGGAGTTTAATTAGTATGGGGCCTTACACTGAATGATTTATATGGGGGGATCGCCCATAGGTGGGGTGCCCACATTGGGTGATCACTTATGGTTATTTGATAATGGGGCCTATAATTTTGTGAGGGCCCATGACAATTAATTTTTTTTACATCAATTTCAGTCCCACCCATGAAATTATGACCATTGACTTGAACATTTATGGCCTACTTAATAATGAGCTAGGGGAACATAACACAGCATATAGAACTAGTTAGACATAGGCACATATCCCGTTGATTTTTTGCGACCCTTAATTGCGATGCGATTTCGGGGTAAGACAAACTATCCATTTTTTTAAAAGTTCCAAAATCATTTTTGTATCCTTCAATAAATAATGGATTGGTGGCATGGTCCTATTGATGCTAATTAGTTAATGTTCTTTACCGTTTAAGCTGTTCCCTTTTTTTCAGCATATGCACTGTGTCCGGACTGAACTTAGTGGTATATCCGGCACCTTTTGGGTTGCGATTGCTAAGTATAGCTGGATTGGTATTGTTAAATCAATCTTCATGAATTTATAGGATTGTACAGGAATATTAATCTTTATCGCCCACAGAAGGGGCGATGAGGAGGGTCGCCTCCTAATATTTTGCATCTTACTAACAGTTTCGGAAGGGTATTATGAGATCCAATAGGTAGGGATTTCTCCATAGAATTAACACTGTATTACACATATTGGCTCTGGGAAAGGGCGTTCGCCCTCTTTCAAAATGGCGATATCAACCGCGGGACACCTTGAGCTCAGATGGGGGCGTTCCGTTTGACTGTCAGGATATTTATAGGTGGTGAGTCAGCACGCCGCCCGTGCCCCTGGAACACGTCAGTTGTGACGAAACGGCGTAGGGAGGAGCGGCGTGCTGACGTCACCACTATCCTCGCTGATCCCGGAAGTTATGGGCAGCAGTTTTGAAGCCGGTCGGCGTTCGAATTTTATGCGCATTTTCTTCTACTACATTGTGAGTGTTATTCCATTTTTATTCTTTTAATAAATTGTCAAACGTGTTACGCTATGGGAGCTGTTTTTATTTATATTTCCATGGGGAACGAGTGCCCATCCAGCATTTAGAAGATTTCTGTCAAGGAGTTTTTACATGGGATCCGTTCACTACCTATACCTAAGGCTGGGGTAGACAGCCACACGCCCATATGATCTCCTGACAAGAGATCAAAGGAGTCGGTAAGGGGCAGTTTATTCATAGGTGGAGGAATCTTTCTGTCACCACAATTTCCCGGGTGATAAGGACGCATGTCATACACCGTTTGGTTGTCTGCTACTCTCTCCGTTGCCAAGATTATCTCATCTTAATGAACTTCTTTCTACTTTATGCATTTTTTGCAATTGGACTTCTTGGGTTTACTGGTGTAGTTTTTTCTTTTCCCAAGAGGACTGCTTCACTGTTGTTTCACTGCAAATTCACTTTGTATGGATTACATTTTTATTTTTATTTTTGTGTTCAATAAGGTGACCACATCATTTTATTGTTTGAATTTATCCCACTAATTCCAGCGCAGCTATCTTTTTGGTCTTTGCTTATACAGTGGATGTGTCTCACATTTTTAGTTGCAGCTACATATATTATTAATACTTTTTTCATCAATTAATTCACAATTTATTTGCTCTCTGGGGATAGCGCAGTAATTTCTTTTTAAAATGTCCGATGGAGCCTACACACGGTCGGAATTTCCGACAACAAGCTTCCATCGAACATTTGTTGTCAGAAATTCCGAGCGTGTGTAAACGGCATAAGACTTACCATACCTGCAAAGCAAATACAATAAAACATAGTAAAAATAAAACATTGCAATCTGTGCCTAAAAAAATATATGCCGAAGCATGGGGGCATCCGTCCCTACTGTTAGGAGCAAATTGTTCCTCCACCCCTGCCCCCATGCTTCGGCATACAGTATATGCTCTTTTTTTTAACTGTGGTGGTGAAATCACCTCCGACAGTGCTGGCGTCATGGCTTTATGTATCGTGGGAGCAAACGCTGTTGCTGTCAAGATAAATAAACCCGTGCTGCAGCTGATGGAGTACCTGCTAAGCAAATGATGGTTAACAATAAAACAAACATTACAGTATAACATACCATACCTGCAAAGCAAATACAATAAGACATAGTAAAAATAAAACAGAGAGAGAACGATAGATATAGAACAATAGTCAGCAAACAGTAGAGCGCACAGTAGAGAGCGAACATAAAAGAGAGAACAATAGAGAGAGAGAGAAGAAAAATACAGCCACAGCTATTTTTGGCTTTTTTATTTTTTTGTGTGTGTGTTTTTTTTTTTCACTTTTATAAAAACTGTAAAAAAAACTATAAATGAACGTTGCAGATTAGGGTCTCTCAAAATGTGATGGCCATCACATCTTTTGAAACCCCGAGACCCTGTGTACGTGTGACTGTGTGGTGCTGTACCCTACGCTAATACTCTAGTGTGTGGCAGTGTTCGAAACAGTCACCGATGCAAAGACCAGGTTGGTCAGGACAGGAGCGGGTGTCTAAACGTCTAAATCTGCGCTTTCTTTGGGGGTTTCTTTGAGTAGGGGTACCAGAGAGGACATGCGGAAAATGCCTCTCATGCAGCTGGCTTACTGCATTTGGATTGGGAAGTTGGGCCAAAGCCCCGTCTGGAAACAGAAGGGCTCTGATGATCTCTTCCTGGAATTTAAGGAAGGATCCAGTTCGTCCTGAAGATTTGTATAGCACAAAGGCATTCAGCAAAGCCAATTGAAATAAACAGACACTTTTTTGTACCAGCGTCTGGCCTTACGGCCAATTAGGTACGGCGCCAACAACTGGTCGTTGAGGTTCACTCAACCCATATTAAGGTTATATTTGTGGACACAGAGGGGTTTCTCCACAACACCAGTCGCCGTAGGAATTTGGACCGCCATGTCTGCGTGAAGGGAGAACAGAACAAAAACATTCCTATTATCACTCCACTTCAAAGCGAGCAAATTATTACATCTCAAGCAGGCTCTCTCCCCCAGCCTAAGACAGGAATCTGTAAGCTGCTGGGGTAAGCCCCGGCGATTAGATCGCATGGTGCCACATGCACCAATTTGATGATCAAACAAATGATTAAAAAGTGGCACGCTTGTGTAATAATTGTCCACATACAAGTGGTACCCCTTTCTGAATAAGGGTGACACCAAGTCCCACACAATCTTACCAGCGCTCCCTATGTAGTCATGGCAGTTCTCTGGCTCTACGTAACTATCTCTTCCCTCCTAAACCATAAAACTATATGTATAGCCTGTGGCCCTGTCACAGAGCTTATATACATCTTGACCCCGTATCTGGCATGCTTGCTGGGAAGATACTGTTTGAATGACAAGCGGCCAGAAAACTTAATCAGGGACTCATCAACGCAGACAACTTGATGGGGAGTAAACAAGGCTGCACACTGTTGGTTGAAGTGGTTTACAAGGGGCCGAATTTTGTAGAGCCGATCAAATTCAGGGTCACCCCGAGGACAACAGAGTTCATTGTCGTTGAAATGCATGAACCGCAAGATCTGTTCGTATTGTGTCCTGGTCATGGAGGCAGAGAACACGGGCATATGGTGAATTGGGTCAGTGGACCAATATGACGGCAACTCACTCTTTTTAGTTACGCCCATGAGGAGGGATAGGCCCAGGAAGGTCTTAAATTCGGAGATCGTAGAAACCTTTAAAAAAACATGGGACATATGGAACGCATTTATATTTTCCGAGGAAGGACAACGCTTACTTGGCTCATAACTTCTCCCCCACACGTTTTAGGTGGACTCCGTTGGGACCGGTATACTGGTTTAACTACCGCCATGTCTCCTTCTTCTCCCGTCTCCTTCTTCTCCCACCTCCCGATACTTCTCTATTATTTCTCTTTCTTCCTCTAAAACCCTCTCCCTTATCTTTCCCACCTCATCTCTAGTCTAGGGACTTCGGTCCCCATTTTCTTTAGAAATATGGAAAAAGTTGGGGGGGGGAGTACCCCGGAGCTGTAGATATCAGCACATTGTCTCGGGTTTCTCTATTCCCTACCTGAAATATTCATATACTCTGAAGTTGCAGACCTAACTATGTACTGTATCATATTTTGTACTAATTTGACCCCTGTATAATGACCACGACAAAGTGCTTATTGTTTATGTTTTTTGTATCGGGGCCCCCACCCCTGTTTGGAGCTGAATAAACTTGATATTTGAAAAAAAAAAAAATTCAGAGATCGTAATAGGCCTCCAATCTCTGGCAAGGGTCAGCTGGGGATTAGCGGCAATGAATTGACCAGCATACAAATTGCTTTGGTCCACAATAGATCTATAGAGATCTTCGGTGAAAAACAGCAAATAAAAATCAAGTGACGCAAAATCAACTGTTTCCACCTGAATTCCGGGTTGGCCAGTGAATGGGGGAAGTATGGGTGTTGCAGAAGTGGCGGGTTCCCAATTTTGGATTGGCAAATGCAGCAGGAAGGGCATTATGGGCTAGACGGGCCTGTCTTTGTCTTCTTGGTGGCAGCGGGACTGTCATGGATCTGCCACCTAGGGGTTAAAATAGTGCAGATTGATTTCAGTGATTGGCAACAGGCTGCCTTATTTAAACACCTTAGCACCACTGTGTCTTTGCTGTCTGATCTGCAGCTCTTTCCTGTTCCCGTGACTTCCTGTTCCTGTGATCCGATCTGTTTCCTGTGTTTGACTCGGCTTGTTTGACTACAATTGATCTCTGTTATCCTGACCCCGGCCTGCCATGTAGCCACTCTCCGCTCTACACTGCTTGATATCCTGTTGCCGAACTTTGCCTGTATCCTGACCATTCTCTGCCTGTCTTTTATATCTACATCTGATTGTCTTTTACCAAACCCGGCTTGTCTGACTACGTATTCAGTGTCTCCAAAGCCCTGCACCTACCAGCCTGCTTCCTGTTTCCTGCTGCACCAGCTGAACTGACAAGACCAAAGACGAACCAGACACCCATACACCGCCAGGCTCTTGCGGCCACTATTGCAACACCAGTGGCCCTTGAGCCGGGGTTGTACGAGAAAGCCTTCCCACTGCACGTCAGGCTCATCCGGCAGGTATGTAACAGTATCAGGCAGCCATGTCTGAGCCTGCAAGTGGGAAGTGGGCCATGACATCTGTCAGCACCTTGCAGCCCTTACCCAAGCAGTCAAATCTCTACAGGAGGGTTATACGCAACTGGAACAACGTGTACAGACTCTAGCTACACCAGCAAGCACTGCTGCACCTTCTGCCTCAGGGACTGCCACTGCAGCAACCTCAGTGGTGATGCTGCCCCCTGAACCCAGAGTTCCAGCACCAGAGGGATTTTCAGGTGCCCGGGGAAAATTCAGGTACAGTACCTGGTTAAGTGGAAAGGTTATGGCTCGGAGGATAACTCTTGGGAGGCTGAACAGGATGTCTATGCCAGAGACTTGGTTAATGCCTTTTTTCGCAGTCATTCACAGAAGAGAGAGGTTGCATGTAAGGGGGGGGGGGGGGGCAATGTCATAGATCTGCCACCTAGGGGTAAAATAGTACAACCTGATTTCAGTGATTGGCAAAAGGCTGCCTTATTTAAACACCTCAGCAGCACTGTGTCTTTGCTGTCTGATCTGCAGCTCATACCTGTTCCCGTGACTTCCTGTTCCTGTAATCCGATCTGTTTCCTGTGTTTGACCTGGCTTGTTTGACTACGATTGATCTCTGTTATCCAGACCCTGGCCTGCCTTGTAGCCACGCTCCGCTCTACACTGCTTGATATCCTGTTGCTGAACTTTGCCTGTATCCTGACCATTCTCTGCCTGTCGTCTATATCTACATCTGATCGTCTGTTACCAAACCCGGCTTGTCTGACTACGTATTCAGTGTCTCGCCAGCCCTGCACCTACCAGCCTGCTTCCTGTTTCCTGCTGCACCAGCTGAACTGACAAGACCAGGCACCCATACACCGCCAGGCTCTTGCGGCCACTGTTGCAACGCCGGTGGCCCTTGAGCTAGGGTTGTACGAGAAAGCCTTCCCAATGCACGTCAGGCTCATCTGGCAGGTATGTAACAGGGACACTACTCGTGCTTGCCACCTCACCAGCTTGAACTGCACTTATAGGACTCACCACGTCAAGTGTTACTGCAGTGCTGGATGTATGACCAGGATGTACTAGGCCGCTGGTGCTTGCCAGTTCACCAGAAGGATGAGCGGCGCTAGTACTGGCTCTCTGCTCAATACGAGGGACCTGCGGTTCTTGCACCTCAACGACAGCAGAAGAACGGGGTCTGGTATGCCTGACCTTGGCAGGGACCACAACTCCGTCGTCAGAGCTATCTGTCAGGGTGCCGCTGCTGTCTTCAGGTTCGTATTCTGAGCCTGAATCTGACAGATGAGTGACTTCCTCTTCAATATCTGTCATGCTCAGAAACGTGTAGGTCTCTTCACTACTGTACCTTCAATTTGACATTTTGGTCTCTAAATTTACTGGTACAGTAGTGAGACTCACAAGAAAAAAAGCTCCTGACTGTTAGCGACTGATTCAAGCGCTACCAAAAAAAAAACTGTTAGCGTTCGCAGGGATCAGGCCTGACTCTGCGAACGCTGCAGTTATGTGTTTTGTAAGTGACAGTGTTCGATCGACTGCACTTGGGTGGGCTGGGCAGAGGGGCTAAACGCAGGTGTTAGCAGGTATCTGGGCCGATTCTGCTAACACTGCGTTTTCGGGAACCCTAAACTGCTGGGGACAGTATAGATCTGATCAGATATCGATCCGTTTAGACACTATACTATTAAAGGGAGGTGTATGGTGCGTGTGAGGGTGTTAGCGCTACTGGCACTGATCTGACACTGCCTGGGGCGACGCAGATCGTATCTGACACTAAAATCTAGCTTTGATCACCCACCGGGTTAAACCTATATTGGGTAAAATACGGCGGGTGCCCTGACGCTATAAAAAAAATGTAGCAAAACTGCAACACCCGGGACACTTATACTGTGATCACAGGTGACAGGGGGTGATCAAGGGGTTAAGACTTTATTGTGGGGGGGTAATACTAACACTAATTGCCCTAACGCTAATTTTTGTCACCAGTACAGCGATCAAAAAAAAATCTGAACGCTGCACTGGGTGACACAGTGACAGGTGGTGAAGTGGTTAACTGGGGGGTGAATTGTGTGCCTACGTGACCTGGTGTCAGTGTAGTGTTGGTGCAACTCACTCTGTAATGTCTTCTCTCCTCGGTCTGGAACAGAAAAGAACGACACGAGGAGAGATGACATCACTTCCCCTGTCAGTGTTTACAGTTACACGACAGGGGAAGGATCTCATTCGTCAGGACCGATCACCAGGTCCAGGCCAGATATCATTGGCCTGGGCCTGGGGATTGATTGGTTCCTAATCGAATCCGATGGTCACGGCCGGCGGGGGGGAGTGTGCGCGCCCCCCAGCCGGCCACGCGCCCAACGTAACATGACGGCCCATTCTGCCGCAGTACAACTGCGGCGGATGGTCGGCAAGCGGTTAAAAAGTTGAATATAATACAATTATATATGAACATATAAATATTTTTTAAAAACTGTAATTTTCAGTTTCGGTTTTCAGCCTAGTGCATCCTTCATTTTCGCATCCTTCATTTTCGGCACCAAAATTTCCATTCGGTACACCCCTAGTCCAAACTTTGTCCTGCTCCCCTAAAGGGAGCCCCTGAATGTCTGCTGGACTCCTCTTCTCAGGGTGGACAGTCAAAATTGCACCAATTTCCCTCTGGCTCTCCGAAATTTTCCTGTAAGTCAAAGCATTTCCATACAAGCAAATATCAGATACGTCCTCCCCTTTTCCTGCAATTGATGATAGCCTTGACTTAATATTCTTGAGAACCATTTACCACTTATTGGAGCTAGAGGTCATGGATTTCAGGAAAAGGTCTGGTACAGCAGGTTTAAGCATATACTAATAAATGATGGTGTATTTTATGAGTCAGATAATTTCAAATTTATAGCTGACAATCATACCTCGTCTCTTGGGTTGAGGTGCAGGTCTCCCCTCTATCAAAGGCTCTTTTGTTTTCTTATTGTGCCTTTGTGACAGCAGTATGCAGTTTAATATTATTGTCTATAAAAAAAAACTCACGTTTACAAACTCCCCCGGATTTGCCAGGACAGTCATGCTTTTTGGTAAGCTGTCCCACTAAAGCTCAGTCCCGGGTTTTGTGCCAGGATCAGGGCTGTGGGGACAGAAGTAGTTTCATTGCTTTCAGTGTCTGGATTCTGCTTTTTATCTTTCCCAGTAGTCTATGGCACTCTCGTTCTGTGCCCTTTCAAGTTTCTAATTCTCATTCACTCAGATCCTCACCCCATTTCCAGTGCTGTCTGTGAAACAATCCAGAGGCAGAGCCTAGCTACAGCTGGCTACTGCTGACACTATGTGCAAGCAGGATGAAAGTGCATTGCCCACTTGGAGATCCTTCAGGGAGGGATGTGAGCCGAGTCAATTTGGGGAGGTGAGCTGGTGGTGATTCATGTCATGGGGGTTTGTTTACAGGCACGGCAACGGGGTTAAGGTGACAAGAAGGATCAGATTTGAAAGAGGGTGTGAGTTTGTGGGGGTTTGAACCTGTAGTCACCAGTGCTGTGCGCTGCTGCTCGGTATGTCCATATATAAATTTATAACCATTCCATTTATCCAAGTGTTGATCCAAACTCTGTACAAACAAAAGTGTAAACTCACAACACAAACAAAACACTCTAATGCTCCGTACACACAATCGGACATTCCGACAACAAAATCCATGGATTTTTTCTGACAGATGTTGGCTCAAACTTGTCTTGCATACACACGGTCACACAAATCTTGTCGGAAATTCCAAACATCAAGAACGCGGTGACATACAACACGTACGACAAGCTGAGAAAAATAAAGTTCAATAGCCAGTGCGGCTCTTCTGCTTGATTCCGAGCATGCGTGGAACTTTGTGCGTCGGAATTGTGTACACACGATCGGAATTTACGACAACGGATTTTGTTGTCGGAAAATTTGAGATCCAGATCTCAAATTTTGTGTGATGGAAATTCCGATGGAAAATGTCTGATGGAGCCTACACACAGTCGGAATTTCCGACAACATAGTTACATAGTTACATAGTAGGTGAGGTTGAAAAAAGACACAAGTCCATCAAGTCCAACCTATGTGTGTGATTATGTGTCAGTATTACATTACATATCCCTGTATATTGCGGTCATTCAGGTGATTATCTAATAGTTTCTTGAAGCTATCAATGCTCCCCGCTGAGACCACCGCCTGTGGAAGGGAATTCCACATCCTTGCCGCTCTTACAGTAAAGAACCCTCTACGTAGTTTAAGGTTAAACCTCTTTTCTTCTAATTGTAATGAGTGGCCACGAATCTTATTAAACTCTCTTCTGCGAAAAAGTTTTATCCCTATTGTGGGGTCACCAGTACAGTATTTGTAAATTGAAATCATATCCCCTCTCAAGCGTCTCTTCTCCAGAGAGAATAAGTTCAGTGCTCGCAACCTTTCCTCATAACTAAGATCCTCCAGACCCTTTATTAGCTTTTTGCCCTTCTTTGTACTCGCTCCATTTCCAGTACGTCCATTTCCAGACAAATTAATGTATCTTCTCCTTAGCGTGCGTAATCCCTCCTGGTTAAGGGAAATGGGGCTGCGGGTCCTGGCGCTGTCTGTGCGTCTGTATTCGTGTGCCTCCACTCTGGAATAAGGCGCAACAGAGACACCTTTAGACAACAGCATTATTAGTCTGGGGGGAGAGGTGTGTTAAATGTACTAGCAGATTTAGATACACTAAACAACTTGAAGCCAAACTCCAGCTCACATTGCAGTTATGCAAGCAATTATGGCAACAGTTTTTTCTTTTTGGGATAAAGGTTTTACGACTGCTACATTTACAGGAGAGCTTGTTCTTTTGAAAAACCACAGACTTACTGGCTGGATCACCAGATCCAGAAAAGAAAACAAATGCAGCCATCACATTTAAGAATTGGTAAGCTGCAATATAATAAACAATTGCTTTTGGGTTTAATACCACTTTAAGCTTCACATTATCTGGACATTCACAGAGAACTTTGGCATTGCTTATATATATATATATCTTATAACACAAGGTTGTTTTCTTTAACCATTTCAGCCCCGGAATATTTGGCTGCTCAATGACCAGACCCAAACAAAATTGACATCCTTTTTTCCCAGAAACAGAGCTTTCTTTTGGTGGTATTTGATCATCTTTGCGGTTTTTATTTTTTGCGCTATAAACAAAAAAAGAGCGACAATTTTGAAAAAAGCACAATATTTTGTACTTTTTGCTTTAATAAATATCCTCAATTTTTTTATTTTTATTTTTTTTAAAAGCTATTTTTTTCCTCAGTTTAGGCCGATATGTATTCTTCTTCTACATATTTTTGGTAATAAAAATCACAATAAGCGTATATTGATTGGTTTGCGCAAAAGTTATAGCATCTACAAAATAGGGGAAAGATGTATGGCCTTTTTATTATAATTTTTTTTTTTTTTTTACTAGTAATGGCGGTGATCAGTGATTTTATCAGGACTGCGACATTATGGAGGACAAATCGGACCTTTTTGACACATTTTTGGGATCATTGGCATTTATACAGTGATCGGTGTATAAAAATGCACTGATTACTGTGTAAATGTCACTGGCGGGGAAGGGGTTAACACTAGGGGGCAAATAAGGGGTTACCTGTGTTCCCTAGGGAGTGATTCCAACTGTGGGGGGAGGGGACTGACTGGGTGAGGAGAGCGATTCGTTGTTCATACTTAGTATGAACAACAGATCGCTCTCCTCACCCGACAGCACGGAGATCTGTCTGTTTACATTGACAGAGCTCTGTTCTGTCTCTGTGTGGAGCGATCATGGGTGCCCGGCGGACATAGTGCAGGCACGTGCATTGGCTCCGGCGTTGTGCGGCGGGTGCGCGCCTCTGACGGCGCACGCGCGTCCCCTAGTGGTCAAAAGGCGAACCGACGTACAGTTACTTCGGTTCGCCCAGGGGAACCAACCTGCCGCAGTACAACTGCGGCGGCTGGTTGGAAAATGGTTAAACAGCACTGTTTTATCTATTAGTTGAGGGGCCCAGTAGTTTAACCACTTGCCGCCCGCCCTATTACAAAATGACGGCGGCAAAGTGGATTGATATTCCTCACCGGACGTCATATGACGTGATCAGGAATATCGAGCCGCTGTGCGCCCCCGGGGGCGCGCATCGCGGCGATCGTTGTTGCGGGGTGTCAGTCTGACACCCCGCAACACCGATCTAGGTAAAGAGTCTCTGATGGAGACTCTTTACCACGTGATCAGCCGTGTCCAATCACGGCTGATCACGATGTAAATAGGAAGAGCCGGTAATCGGCTTTTCCTCACTTGCGTCTGGAGAGCCGATCGGCTGCTCTCCTGACAGGGGGTGTCTGTGCTGATTGTTTATCAGCACAGCCCCATCTCAGATCCTGCCCAGGACCACCAGGGAAGCTGCCCAGGACCACCAGGGAAGCCATCCACACTGGACCACCAGGTATGCCCCTAGACCCCCAGGGAAATACCACTATGTGCCCAGGCAGCTGCCAATCTGTGCCCAGGCAACTGCCAATCAGTGCCCACTCCAATGCTTACCACTGCCAGTGCCACCAGGGATGCCTATCAGTGCCTCATATTAGTTCCGCGTATCAGTGCCCATCAGTGCCCAGCAGTGCCGCCTATCAGTGCCCAGCAGTGTTGCCTATCAGTGCCCATCAGTGCCAACCAGTGCCACCCAGGAGTGCCCATCAGTGCCACCTATCAATGCCCATCAGTGCTGCATATCAGTGCCACCCATCAGTGCCGCCTACCAGTGCCCATCAGTGCCGCATATCAGTGCCCGTCAGTGCCCGCTCATTGGTGCCACCTCATCGGTGCCGCCTTATCAGTGCCTGTCAGTGCCGCCTTATCAGTGCCCATCAGTGAAAGAGAAAACTTACTTATTTACAAATTTTTTTAACAGAAACAAAAGCAAAACTTTTATTTTTTTCAAAATTTTCGGTCTTTTTTTATTTGTTTAGCAAAAAATAAAAACCTCAGAGGTGATCAAATACCACCAAAAGAAAGCTCTATTTGTGGGAACAAAATGATAAAAACTTAGTTTGGGTACAGTGTAGCATGACCGCGCAATTGTCATTCAAACTGCGACAGCACTGAAAGCTAAAAATTGGTCTGGGCAGGAAGGTGTCCTGTACTGAAGTGGTTAAATAAATTATACACATCACTATTTGACCACTTTTCTGTCCCCACCACATTGCTCCTGCAGTTACTTCCCAACATCATACCTTCCGCACTCCTTCCCTACACATACTGCTTGCTTTCATAGTTACATAGTTACATAGTAGGTGAGGTTGAAAAAAGACACAAGTCCATCAAGTCCAACCTATGTGTGTGATTATGTGTCAGTATTACATTACATATCCCTGTATATTGCGGTCATTCAGGTGATTATCTAATAGTTTCTTGAAGCTATCAATGTTCCCCGCTGAGACCACCGCCTGTGGAAGGGAATTCCACATCCTTGCCGCTCTTACAGTAAAGAACCCTCTACGTAGTTTAAGGTTAAACCTCTTTTCTTCTAATTGTAATGAGTGGCCACGAGTCTTATTAAACTCTCTTCTGCGAAAAAGTTTTATCCCTATTGTGGGGTCACCAGTACAGTATTTGTAAATTGAAATCATATCCCCTCTCAAGCGTCTCTTCTCCAGAGAGAATAAGTTCAGTGTTCGCAACCTTTCCTCATAACTAAGATCCTCCAGACCCTTTATTAGCTTTGTTGCCCTTCTTTGTACTCGCTCCATTTCCAGTACGTCCCTCCTGAGGACTGGTGCCCAGAACTGGACAGCATACTCCAGGTGCGGGGGACCAGAGTCTTGTAGAGCGGGAGAATTATTGTTTTATCTCTGCAGTTGATCCCCCTTTTAATGCATGCCAATATTCTGTTTGCTTTATTAGCAGCAGCTTGGCATTGCATGCCATTGCTGAGCCTATCATCCACTAGGACCCCCAGGTCCTTTTCCATCCTGGATTCCCCCAGAGGTTCTCCCCCCAGTGTATAGATTGCATTCATATTTTTGCCACCCAAATGCATTATTTTACATTTTTCTACATTGAACCTCATTTGCCATGTAGTCGCCCACCCCATTAATTTGTTCAGGTCTTTTTGCAAGATTTCCACATCCTGCGGAGAAGTTATTGCCCTGCTTAGCTTAGTATCGTCTGCAAATACAGAGATTGAACTGTTTATCCCATCCTCCAGGTCGTTTATGAACAAATTAAATAGGATTGGTACCAGCACAGAACCCTGGGGAACCCCACTACCCACCCCTGACCATTCTGAGTACTCCCCATTTATCACCACCCTCTGAACACGCCCTTGTAGCCAGTTTTCAATCCATGTACTCACCCTATGGTCCATGCCAACGCACCTTATTTTGTACAGTAAACGTTTATGGGGAACTGTGTCAAATGCTTTTGCAAAATCCAGATACACCACGTCTACGGGCCTTCCTTTATCTAGATGGCAACTCACCTCCTCATAGAAGGTTAATAGATTGGTTTGGCAAGAACGATTCTTCATGAATCCATGCTGATTACTGCTAATGATATCATTCTTATTACTAAAATCTTGTATATAGTCCCTTATCATCCCCTCCAAGAGTTTACATACTATTGATGTTAGGCTAACTGGTCTGTAATTCCCAGGGATGTTTTTTGGGCCCTTTTTAAATATTGGTGCTACATTGGCTTTTCTCCAATCAGCTGGTACCATTCCAGTCAATAGACTGTCTGTAAAAATTAGGAACAACGGTCTGGCAATCACCTGACTGAGTTCCCTAAGTACCCTCGGATGCAAGCCATCTGGTCCCAGTGATTTATTAATGTTAAGTTTCTCAAGTCTAATTTTAATTCCGTCCTCTGTTAACCATGTAGGTGCTTCCTGTGTTGTGTCATGAGGATAAACACTGCAGTTTTGGTTACTGAAGCCCCCCAATTCACTCGTGAAGACTGAGGAGAAGAATAAATTCAATACCTTTGCCATCTCCCCATCCTTTGTAACCAGATGTCCTTCCTCATTCTTTATGGGGCCAATATGGTCTGTCCTCACTGTTTACATACTTAAAGAATTTCTTGGGATTTTTGCTCTCCTCCGCTATGTGTCTTTCATGTTCTATCTTAGCCATCCTAATTGCACCCTTACATTTCTTATTGCATTCTTTATAAATTCTGAATGCTGTGGATGATCCCTCAACCTTGCATTTTTTGAAGGCCTTCTCCTTTGCTTTTATATGCATTTTTACATTGGAGTTAAGCCATCCAGGATGTTTGTTCGCTCTTTTAAATTTATTACCCAATGGGATACATTGGCTAATGCCCCTATTTAATATGCTCTTAAAGCAAACCCATCTCTCCTCCGTATTCTTTGTTCCTAATATTTTATCCCAATTTATGCCTTTTAGCAAGGTTTGTAGTTTAGGGAAGTTGGCTCTTTTGAAATTCAGTGTCTTTGTGTTCCCTTCATGTCTCCTATTTGTGTGATTTATACTGAAACTAATTGACCTGTGATCGCTGTTACCTAAATTGCCCCGTATTTCCACATCTGTTATCAGGTCTGTATTGTTGGTAATCAGTAGATCTAGTAATGTTTTATTTCTAGTTGGTGCGTCTACCATCTGACCCATAAAATTGTCCTGCAAGACACTAAGGAACTGGCGAGCCTTAAATGAATGTGCGGTTCCCTCCGCCCAGTCTATGTCTGGATAATTAAAATCCCCCATTATGATAACACTTCCCATCCTTGCTGCTAATCCAATTTGTGATAGGAGATCCGTCTCCACTTCCTCCCTCAGGTTAGGGGGCCTATAGCATACTCCCAGTATTATTTTCCCCTTAGCTTCATCCCTTTGGAGCTCTACCCATAAAGATTCCACCTCCTCCCTAGCCCCCTCGGTTATGTCATCTCTCACATTCACTTGTACATTATTCTTGATATATAGGCATACCCCTCCCCCTTTTTTACCCTCTCTGTCCTTGCGGTATAGGGTATACCCTTGAATGTTTGCCAGCCAATCATGAGAGCTGTTGAACCAGGTCTCTGAAATTCCCACAAAATCCAAATCCTCCTTGTACAACAGTATCTCTAGTTCACCCATCTTGTCCACCAGGCTCCTGGCATTGGTGAACATGCCACATAGTTTAGACTGGTTGCATATTGTCCTCGTATTGGGTGTTTCAAGATTGCAACTTGGACTTGCTACTATACTCACCTTGTGTTTTTGTGCTTTGGTTAACCTACCACTAATGCCCCCAATACTACCCTCTGGAATATCTTCCGCGCTGGCTATCACTGTCTCTGGACCCTCCCCCCCATCGCCTAGTTTAAAAACCCCTCTAACTTTTTGGCCATCTTCATTCCCAGCAGATCTGCACCCTCCTCATTTAGGTGCAGTCCGTCCCTTCTATAGTACCGGTTACCGACTGAGAAGTCGGCCCAGTCCTCCAGGAACCCAAACCCCTCCTTACTACACCAGCTCTTCAGCCACTTGTTTACTTCCCTAATCTCCCTCTGCCTCTCTGGTGTGGCTCGATGTACCGGTAGTATTCCTGAGAACACTACCTTGGAGGTCCTTTTCCTCAATTTAGCTCCTAAGTCCCTAAAATCGTTCTTTAGGACACTCCATCTGCCTCTGACTTTGTCATTGGTGCCAACTTGCACCATGACAGCCGGGTCTTCCCCAGCCCCTCCCAGTAATCTGTCCACAAGATCCGTGATGTGCCGAACCCGAGCGCCTGGTAGACAACATACTGTTCGGCGCTTCAGGTCTTGGTTACAGATTGCCCTCTCTGTCCTTCTAAGAATTGAGTCCCCTACCACCAGAATCTGTCTTTCCTTTCCCTTTGCTGCCCCCCCACTCTCACTGGAGGAGTTCTTCCCCTGGCAGCTAGGAGAGTCCCTCATCTCCAGCAGTGCTGGTCCCTGACTGGTTACACCAATGTCACTCAATGGAGCGTACTTATTGGGATGCTCCAGTCCTGGATCGGCCTCCCTGGCACTTCCCCCTCTACCCCTCCTGACTGTCACCCATCTACTCTTTGCTAGTGCCTGCACCTCTGTGCTGGCCCCTGCCGGCACCTGCCGTGTACGTTCCTGGCTCACCTTTAGTATGGAGGGACTTCTCAGTGCTGACAGTTGCTTCCCCAGATTCAGAACCTGGGCTTCCAGGGAAACAATGTGCTTACATTTTGCACAGCAGTATTCGCCCTCGATCGGATGATCAAGGAACGCATACATGCGGCAAGATGTACAAAGAGTCGCCTCTCCACACCCGCCGGGCATCGTACCTATTAAATTTGGTGAGGATTTGGGGATTTTACCCTGTCCAAATTACCTAACAACTAGCTTCCTGGCACTAATACTCAAGACAATACACAGGTACACAATACACAAGTACTAACGATCCACACACACTACTCAGACAACACTCAGATACTCACACTACACAGGTACTATGACCCCTGTTATAACCTCCTGTTTTAAACTCTTGTTTTTAACTCCCACTTAATCCAGCTCCACTTACACCAAGCTCCACAGCTTCAAACTGAGCACGCTCAGACTGAGTCCTACAACAAGTTAAATAGGCACCTGTGAGCAATTAACCACACCCCTTAATTGATAGTCTGATGAAACAAGAAAAAAAAAAAAAAAAAAAAAAAAAAAAGCTATTTAAAAAGTGACAGCAAAAGGCAAATTAAAAACTAAAAGGAAAAGTCCCCAAAATGCAACCCAGCAAACACCAACAGACAGCAAACACACACCAACACACACCAACAGACAGCAACACACACCAACAGACAGCAACACACACCAACTTTCATACCCTCCCCACTCCTCTACTGCACATACTACTCACCATCATACCCTCCACACTCCTACATAGTTACATAGTAGGTGAGGTTGAAAAAAGATACAAGTCCAATTTACGACAACGGATTTTGTTGTCGGAAAACTTGAGATCCAGATCTCAAATTTTGTGTGATGGAAATTCCGATGGAAAATGTCTGATGGAGCCTACACACAGTCGGAATTTCCGACAACATAGTTACATAGTTACATAGTAGGTGAGGTTGAAAAAAGACACAAGTCCAACCTATGTGTGTGATTATGTGTCAGTATTACATTACATATCCCTGTATATTGCGGTCATTCAGGTGATTATCTAATAGTTTCTTGAAGCTATCAATGCTCCCCGCTGAGACCACCGCCTGTGGAAGGGAATTCCACATCCTTGCCGCTCTTACAGTAAAGAACCCTCTACGTAGTTTAAGGTTAAACCTCTTTTCTTCTAATTTTAATGAGTGGCCACGAGTCTTGTTAAACTCTCTTCTGCGAAAAAGTTTTATTTCTATTGTAGGGTCACCAGTACGGTATTTGTATATTGAAATCAAATCCCCTCTCAAGGGTCTCTTCTCCAGAGAGAATAAGTTCAGTGCTCGCAACCTTTCCTCATAACTAAGATCCTCCAGACCCTTTATTAGCTTTGTTGCCCTTCTTTGTACTCGCTCCATTTCCAGTACATCCTTCCTGAGGACTGGTGCCCAGAACTGGACAGCATACTCTAGGTGTGGCTGGAACAGAGTCTTGTAGAGTGGGAGAATTATCGTTTTATCTCTGGAGTTGATCCCCTTTTTAATGCATGCCAATATTCTGTTTGCTTTGTTAGCAGCAGCTTGGAATTGCATGCCATCATCTACTAGGACCCCCAGGTCCTTTTCCATCCTAGATTCCCCCAGAGGTTCTCCCCCCAGTGTATAGATTGCATTCATATTTTTGCCACCCAAATGCATTATTTTACATTTTTTTTTTTGCCATATAGTTGCCCACCCCATTAATTTGTTCAGATCTTTTTGCAAGGTTTCCACATTCTGCGGAGAAGTTATTGCCCTGCTTAGCTTAGTGTCGTCTGCAAATACAGAGATTGAACTGTTTATCCCATCCTCCAGGTCGTTTATGAACAAATTAAATAGGATTGGTCCCAGCACAGAACCCTTGGGAACCCCACTACCTACCCCTGACCATTCCGAGTACTCCCCATTTATCACCACCCTCTGAACTCGCCCTTGTAGCCAGATTTCAGTCCATGTACTCACCCTATGGTCCATGCCAACGGACCTTATTTTGTACAGTAAACGTTTATGGGGAACTGTGTCAAATGCTTTTGCAAAATCCAGATATACCACGTCTACGGGCCTTCCTTTATCTAGATGGCAACTCCCCTCCTCATAGAAGTTAGTAGATTGGTTTGGCAAGAACGGTTCTTCATGAATCCATGCTGATTACTACTAATGATACCGTTCTCATTACTAAAATCTTGTATATAGTCCCTTATCATCCCCTCCAAGAGTTTACATACTATTGATGTTAGGCTAACTGGTCTGTAATTCCTAGGGATGTATTTTGGGCCCTTTTTAAATATTGGTGCTACATTGGCTTTTTTCAAATCAGCTGGTACCATTCCAGTCAGTAGACTGTCTGTAAAAATTAGGAACAACGGTCTGGCAATCACTTGACTGAGTTCCCTAAGTACCCTCGGATGCAAGCCATCTGGTCCCGGTGATTTATTAATGTTAAGTTTCTCAAGTCTAATTTTAATTCTGTCCTCTGTTAACCATGGAGGTGCTTCCTGTGTTGTGTCATAAGGATAAACACTGCAGATTTGGTTACTGAAGCCCCCCGATTCACTCATGAAGACTGAAGAGAAGAATAAATTCAATACCTTCGCCATCTCCCCATCCTTTGTAACCAGATGTCCTTCCTCATTCTTTATGGGGCCAATATGGTCTGTCCTCCCTTTTTTACTGTTTACATACTTAAAGAATTTCTTGAGATTTTTTTTTTCTCTCCTCCTCTCCTGCATTTACTGGCTACCATCATAACCTCCACGCTCCTCTCCTGCACATACTGCTCACCATTAGGGATGAGTTTCGAGTTCAAGTCAAACTCATGTTCGACTCGAACATCGGCTGTTCGCCAGTTCGCCAAACAGCGAACAATTTGGGATGTTCGCGGCAAATTCGAAAGCCGCGGAACACCCTTTAAAAGTCTATGGGAGAAATCAAAAGTGCTAATTTTAAAGGCTTATATGCATGGTATTGTCATAAAAAGTGTTAGGGGACCTGGGTCCTGCCCCAGGGGACAAGGATCAATGCAAAAAAAAGTTTTAAAAACGGCCATTTTTTCGGGAGCAGTGATTTTAATAATGCTTAAAGTGAAAAAATAAAAGTGTAATATTCCTTTAAATTTCGTACCTGGGGGGTGTCTATAGTATGCCTGTAAAGGGGCACATGTTTCCCGTGTTTAGAACAGTCTGACAGCAAAATGATATTTCAAAGGAAAAAAAGTCATTTAAAACTACTCGCGGCTATTAATGAATTGCCGGTCTGACAATACACATAAAAGTTCATTGATAAAAACAGCATGGGAATTCCCCACAGGGGAACCCCGAACCAAAATTTAAAAAAAAAATGACGTGGGGGGTCCCCCTAAATTCCATACCAGGCCATTCAGGTCTGGTATGGATTTTAAGGGGAACCCCGCGGCAAAATTTAAAAAAAAATGGCGTGGGGTCCCCCCAAAAATCCATACCAGACCCTTATCCGAGCACGCAACCTGGCAGGCCGCAGGAAAAGAGGGGGGGATGAGAGAGCCCCCTCCCCCCTGAACCGTACCAGGCCACATGCCCAAAACATTGGGAGGGTGCTTTGGGGTAGCCCCCCAAAACACCTTGTGACAAGGGCCTCATCCCCACAACCCTTGTGGTTGTGGGGGTCTGCGGGCGGGGGACTTATCGGAATCTGGAAGCCCCCTTCAACAAGGGGACCCCCAGATCCCGGCCCTCCCTGTGTGGAATGGTAAGGGGGTACAAAAGTACCCCTACCATTTCACAAAAAAACTGTCAGAAATGTTAAAAATGACAAGAAACAGTTTTTGACAATTCCTTTATATATATGCTTCTTCTTTCTTCTATCTTCTATCTTCCTTCGGTTTCTTCCTCCATCATCTTCTTCTTCTGGTTTTTCTGGTTCTTCCTCCGGTGTTCTCATCCGGCATCTTCCTCCGCGGCGTCTTCTTCCCTTCTTCTCCTCAGGCCGCTCTGCATCCATGATGGCATGGAGGGAGGCTCCCGCTGTGTGACGCTTCTCCTCTTCTGACGGTTCTTAAATAACGGGGGGTGGAGCCACCGGTGACCCCGCCCCCTCTGACGCACGGGGACTTGAAGGGGACTTCCCTGTGCCATTCCCTGTGACGTCATAGGGGGCGGGGTCACCGGTTACGTAACCCCAACCCCTTCTAATGTATAAATACTGCAGTATAAATACCCGGCAAGTGCACACTCATGTTGCCCTGGTATTGTCCTTGAGCCCTGACCTGCGTCCTGTTACTCTGATCCTGAAGCCTGAACCTGAAGCCTGATTCCCGGAACCTGTTGATCCTGTTTCCTGTCTGTTACCTGAACCCTGGAGCCTGAGCCTTGTACCTGACCCGACCCTCCTGTGATCCATCCATCCTCTCTTGTCCTGTTTGTTTCCCTTCCCAGCTACGGATCTCCTGTTTATGACCCTGGCCTGGCTTGACTACAATTCTGGTACTCCCTTTTGCTACATATGCTGGTTGTGTATTATCACTGTTTGGTTGTTTGGTTTGTTCACTCTGTATTGGTGGTGTGTTCACATGTATATGCATTTACCTTAATAAACTTACTTTCACCTATTTATGTCTGGTTCACTCTGTTGCAGTCCACACAGTTCTGGCCTTATCTGGTATATGACAGCCCTCTAGTGTAAACCCCTTCCCTACCAGTGACATTTATACAGTAATCAGTGCATTTTTATAAAGGTCAATGGTCCCAAAAAAGTGTCAAAAGTGTCCGATCTGTCCGCCGCAATGTTGCAGTCCTGCTAAAAATCGCAGATCACCGCCATTACTAATAAAAAAAAAAAATAATAATAATAATAAAAATGCCCTAAAAATGCATACATCTATCCCCTATTTTATAGACACTATAACTTTTGCGCAAACCAATCAATATACGCTTATTGCGATTTTTTTTTTACCAAAAATATGTAGAAGACTATATATTGGCCTAAACTGAGGAAGAAATTTGTTTTTTTTTTTAAAAATTGGGGGATAGTTATTATAGCAAAAAGTAAAAAATGTTTTTTTTTTTTTTCAAAATTGTTTATAAGCGCGAAAAATAAAAACCGCAGAGGTGATCAAATATCACCAAAAGAAAGCTCTATTTGTGGGAAAAAAGGATGTCAATTATATTTGGGTACAATGTCACACGACCACGCAATTGTCAGTTAAAGCGGCGCAGTGCCATATCGCAAAAATGGCTTGGTCATTAAGGGGGCAAATCCTTCCGGGGCTGAAGTGATTAAATACTTCTGTTTATATCGGCGGCAATTATGCCTAGACTGCCTTGATTCCTCCAATTCTCTGCCCCTGCTGTATGAGCTTTCAGTTGGTAAGCTGGTGGAAGCGCCAATTGACTATAAGTGTACTAATTGCCATGCTCATATTCCATTGATAACTACAAGTTTGTCCATCATGGTGGCAGATGGAACTTGCATTTTACTCATTCACAGATCTCTGTGAATGAAAGACGTGGTTGTGGAACCCCCACAGACACTTTCATAGGGAAAGGGGGCTCAGGGGATGGTGCTTAGCAACATGTTACACTAAAGACAAAATATAATAGCATTGTCATTTTGTTTTTTTTTTCCTTTTCTAACAGTACTGTATTAAGGTAAGTCTACTAAAAAAAATTGTAAAAAAATTAGATAGATATATATCGATTGATCGATCGTTAGATATCTATCTCAAATACTAATTTACATTTTGTATTTCAATTATTTCTAGCCTACTCCTGGTAATCTGTATGATCCTGACATTTGTAAACTTACTTTGTGAAGATCCCCACATATTTACTTCCTTGCTTTAATTCTATGACATGTATTCACTATGTCCTGTGAGTAGACACTGCTGTGTCGCAAAATTCAGAGCTTGCCTTCTGAGTTGCAGAGAGGAGGAGTTTTAAGAGGAACCACAGCTTACTGGTACCATGGGATATGTAATCCTTAGAAATTAAAGGAAAACAGCAGAGGAGATGCTGAAAAGTATGTGAGGAATCCAAGAAGTTGTGGAAGGAGCTGGCCAGCAGACAATACAGTGCTCATAACATGAAAGATTTTTCAAGTAAGCATATATTGGATTGTCTAATATAACATATTCTACTACAATGCTGATGTTGTAAAATTAAAATATATGCTGTGACCATAGAATTACATTAGTGAAAGTGTAATGCCCCGTACACACGGTCGGATTTTCCAACAGAAAATGTGTGATAGGACCTTGTTGTTGGAAATTCCAACCGTGTGTGGGCTTCATCACACATTTTCCATCGGATTTTCCGACACTAATAGTTTGAATGCAGGCTATAAAATTTTCCGACAACAAAATCCGTTGTCGGAATTTCTGATCGAGTGTACACAAATCCGACGCACA
Source organism: Aquarana catesbeiana (assembly GCF_042186555.1). Taxonomy (NCBI): domain Eukaryota; kingdom Metazoa; phylum Chordata; class Amphibia; order Anura; family Ranidae; genus Aquarana; species Aquarana catesbeiana. Next base: position 162,105,524 of record NC_133325.1, on the reverse strand, counting down.
AAGTGCCACGCATGCTCAGAATAAATAAAGAGATGAAAGCTATTGGCTCCTGCCCCGTTTATAGTCCCGACGTACGTGTTTTACGTCACCGTGTTCAGAATGATCGGATTTTCCGGCAACTTTGTGTGACCGTGTGTATGCAAGACAAGTTTGAGCCAACATCCGTCGGAAAAAATCCTAGGATTTTGTTGTCGGAATGTCCGATCAATGTCCGACCGTGTGTACGGGGCATAAGACTCATAAGCGACTTTGTGTGTTACCTACCACAAACAAATATGATGCTGGCATTTCTTTGTACTTTGCAGTACAAAAAACATACAATCTGAACTTACAATGGCTGGGTTGAAGGTAAAGCTTGCTGGCTGGACAGTGAGCTGTGGCTGAGGTTCTGCTTTTGATACTGTATTTGACAACAGGGCTGTTGGAGTCTGTAGAGCTGGTGTAGCCTGCAGAGCAGTCTGTGGCTGGACAGCTGCTTGAAGGGCAGCTTGAGCCTGAACGGCTGGCTGTGCCTGGTAAACTGCTTGAATGGCTTGTGCTGCCTGCACAGGAGTCTGTAGGGCAGTGTTCAAAACCGAAGCTGCTGTAACAGAGGAGAAAAGACAGTATGAAGCAAGGGAACAAAAATTGCACTGAAAAATACAGTTCCATATTCAACGACAGTCAGGTAAGGTCCATTATATAAAATCTGTCAGAGAAACATCATCATTATTATTATTATTCAGAATTTATTTAGAGCCAACAGTTTGCGCAGCACATTTGTGTATTCTAGGAATTATATTTGGGTAAGGCCTCTTGTACACTACTTTGTAACAACTCAGCATTTTTAGGCATATTGTAAAAAAAACCCAAAAGGTCAATGCTGCACTTGAAATAAAAAATAATAAATAAAACACTTAAATTGAAATGAAGTGTAAAAGAGCTGCCAGCACCGAAAGTCTTAAATACAAAAAACTATAAATTATAATTAGGATATGGGTGGTTTTTATGGTTATTTTATGGTTATATGGTTTTTAGGCATTTTTTTTTTTTTTACTGATCTAAATGCAGCCCATTGTTTTCAATGTGCCTGTATACACAGGCGTGTAAACATGCGATGTGTATAGATGACTAAAAAAATATACAGAAATCTGCATTGCTGGTCAGTATTTTTATGCAAATATGCTTGTAAAATCTTAATCTGAAGAGGGTAGAATTGCATTCTGGGAGCTAGAACTAGTGTACGTGCAAATACACACAAGATAAAACACACAAGATAAAACATGAGAAATTTTGTCCAGGAAAACTGATGCTCAAACATCAGTACCGTGTGCAAGTACCCTTATTCTTGTAATAGTATAGTTCAGTACAATCATTTATTTTTTATTTTACATATCTTTATTTAGAATTTTCTCCACATGTACATATGTGGCAAAGGGAGATATTGTGTGTGGCAATACAATTAATTGTGATGGTCAGGTTATAATTCATACAAAATATAACAGCAAATATACAGTGGGGACGGAAAGTATTCAGACCCCCTTAAATTTTTCACTCTTTGTTATATTGCAGCCATTTGCTAAAATCATTTAAGTTCATTTTTTTTCCTCATTAATGTACACACAGCACCCCATATTGACAGAAAAACACAGAATTGTTGACATTTTTGCAGATTTATTAAAAAAGAAAAACTGAAATATCACGTGGTCCTAAGTATTCAGACCCTTTGCTCAGTATTTAGTAGAAGCCCCCTTTTGATCTAATGCAGCCATGAGTCTTTTTGGGAAAGATGCAACAAGTTTTTCACACCTGGCTTTGGGGATTCTCTGCCATTCCTCCTTGCAGATCCTCTCCAGTTCTGTCAGGTTGGATGGTAAACATTGGTGGACAGCCATTTTTAGGTCTCTTCAGAGATGCTCAATTGGGTTTAAGTCAGGGCTCTGGCTGGGCCATTCAAGAACAGTCACGGAGTTGTTGTGAAGCCACTCCTTCGTTATTTTAGCTGTGTGCTTAGGGTCATTGTCCTGTTGGAAGGTAAACCTTCGGCCCAGTCTGAGGTCCTGAGCACTCTGGAGAAAGTTTTCGTCCAGGATATCCCTGTACTTGGCCGCATTCATCTTTCCCTCGATTGCAACCAGTTGTCCTGTCCCTGCAGCTGTAAAAGACCCCCACAGCATGATGCTGCCACCACCATGCTTCACTGTTGGGACTGTATTGGACAGGTGATGAGCAGTGCCTGGTTTTCTCCACACATACCGCTTAGAATTAAGGCCAAAAAGGTCTATCTTGGTCTCATCAGACCAGAGAATCTTATTTCTCACCATCTTGGAGTCCTTCAGGTGTTTTTTTAGCAAACTCCATGCGGGCTTTCATGTGTCTTGCACTGAGGAGAGACTTCCGTCGGGCCACTCTGCCACAAAGCCCCGACTGGTGGAGAGCTGCAGTGATGGTTGACTCTCTACAACTTTCTCCCATCTCCCGACTGCATCTCTGGAGCTCAGCCACAGTGATCTTTGGGTTCTTCTTTACCTTTCTCACCAAGGCTCTTCTACCCCGATAGCTCAGTTTGGCTGGACGGCCAGCTCTAGGAAGGGTTCTGGTCGTCCCAAACGTCTTCCATTTAAGAATTATGGAGGCCACTGTGCTCTTAGGAACCTTAAGTGCAGCAGATTTTTTTTGTAACCTTGACCAGATCTGTGCCTTGCCACAATTCTGTCTCTGAGCTCTTCAGGCAGTTCCTTTGACCTCATGATTCTCATTTGCTTTGACATGCACTGTGAGCTGTAAGGTCTTATATAGACAGGTGTGTGGCTTTCCTAATCAAGTCCCATCAGTATAACTAAACACAGCTGGACTCAAATGAAGGTGTAGAACCATCTCAAGGATGATCAGAAGAAATGGACAGCACCTGAGTTAAATATAGGAGTGTCACAGCAAAGGATCTGCATACTTAGGACCATGTGATATTTCAGTTTTTCTTTTTTAATAAATCTGCAAAAAATGTCAACAATTATGTGTTTTTCTGTCAATATGGGGTGCTGTGTATACATTAATGAGGAAAAAATGAACTTAAATGACTTTAGCAAATGGCTGCAATATAACAAAGAGTGAAAAATTTAAGGGGATCTGAATACTTTCCGTCCCCACTGTAAATTTGTAACCAAGTATTTTCATAGGGTATTCTGTAGATTAAGCCCTGGTTCACACCACTGCGATTTGTTATGCGATTTGACAGTTCTAAATCACATGACAAATTGTGCCCCATTGCCAGCAATGGAACCGTTCAAATTGTTGCGACTCAAGTTGCAGCGATGTTGAAAAAAGGTTCCTGCACTACTGTTTTGCAATTTCATTGCGACTTGCATTGACTTCTGTTAAATGGAGTCACAACGAAATCGGAGGTCCAAATCACACTGATATGCAGCTTTGAAATCACACTGAACTGATTTCAAATCTGCACTAGTGTGAACCAGGGCTTAGGGCCCAATTGTACTTTGCCATCAAGGCATGTTGTGGTAATGGGCACGTTAATGCACACATTACCACACAACATATGATTGCAAATTACCATTACAGTGCCATACATTTTGAATAGTACCCCAATGCACTAAAGCAATAAAGCTCTGCAGACATACATTGCAGTGTACCAAAATGCACAGTAGCACACCACCATCTGTTGTATAGCTCTGCGTCAGAAAAAATGCAGCATGTCCATTATTTTGTCATGGTATATTGTCAGCCTATTTTTTTTTTTTCTTAATGGGCTGCCTTAAAGCGGTTGTAAAGCCTAAACATGTTTTACCTTAATGCATTCCTTCCCCTTATACTTACCTGAGCACGATCTCGATCCCGCGCTGTGCCCGTCTGTTGCAGCTCTTGCCTCTTCTCCCCGCTCTCAAAGGCTTTGCTGAGAGCACTGGAACCATTGCCTCCAGCTGCTGTCAGTCAAATCTTGTGATGAGGGAGTGGGGGGGACCTTGCCTCGCTATCTGTATATATAGATGCAGAAAATGCAGCTCAGGATTGAGATTCTCCTAAGGACACGAAGGCTAGGTTCACGTCTGTTCGGGTAAGTCACATGTGTTCCCGCACCCACATGCAGCTGCATACAAAACACAGTACTTTTTAAAAACACAATGAAAAATGTGGAATGGTTTCCTGCATGTGAAAACGCATGGTGCCAAAGTAGTTTAAAACAAGTAAACGTTATTTACTTTCCTATCTGTTTATTAATGCTAGCTGTATATAACGGTTAAAAATAATCAATGTTGATTGGGAGAGTGACATTCCACTTTAAAGTCTTTGCAATTTTACATTGAAGAACATTATTCTGAAATTGACAAATTTTAGATGCAGTATTTCACAGATTGGTGAACCTCTGCCCATCTTTACTTCTGAGACTCTAAAGCCTCGTACACGTGGTATGATTGATGGCCAACCGAGCGTCTGATTTTTGTCAAAAGGGCGTGTGCCAGGATCTTGTCTTGCATACTAATGGTACACAATTGTCATGCCACAAACACGAACATAGCGACGTACTACAAGGATTTTCAGCTCTTGAACGCCACCCTTTGGGCCCCTTCTGCTAATTTCGTGTTTGGTGAGCATTGATTCCGAGCATGCGTGTTTGTACTTTCGACTTTTGTGTGACGGACTTGTGTACTGACCTTACGAAAATCTGACGTCAAACCGGTGTTCGCCGAAATTTTACTAGCCTGTCATCCAACATTTGTTGCCCGAAAGTTGGACAACAATTGTACAACAGTCTGTCAACAGACAATCCCCTGCCAACAATCGTACCGTGTGTACAAGGCTTTAGATGCTATTTTAATACCCAATCATGTTACTGACCTGTTGCCAGTGGACCTAATTAGTTGAAAAATCTTCTTCTAGCTCTTCCTTGTTAGTACCACTTACTTTGCCAGTTTTTTGTTGCCCTGGCCCAACTTGTTTGAGACATGTTGCTGCCATCAATTTTAAAATTACCTTATTTTTTTCTTAAAATGGTACATTTTCTCAGTTTAAACATTTGATGTTTTCTATTGTGAGTAAAAAAATTAGTTTATAAGATTTGCGAATCATTGTATTCTGTTTTTATGTCGATTTTACACAGCGTCCAAACTTTTTTGGAATTGGGGTTGTATTTATGGCTATTTATGAAAAAAAAAATGTTATAAAGTTAGCAAATAGTCCTACCTTGTAGGTTAGTTAAAGGCAATTTGAAGAGTCCTCCAGCAGGGGGCGCAGCTGCTAATCCAGGAAGTGTGGCTAGTGTAGCAGTGGGAAAATTCCATACAGCCAGGCCCTGTTGGCCAGCCACTTGTCCAGGAATACTGATGGGGATAAGAACAGGTTGAGTAACTGCTCCTGTTGGAGTCATGACTCCTGTGACAAGTGTAGCTAGATTTTCCTGAGTCAAGACCTGCAAAAGAAAACTATATGTTGTACTGCTACATTTACTTTACAAACACAGACTATCTAGTTCAGTGAAAGAATAATACTTTAAACTCTTGCGAACGGGCCACCATACATTTATGGCTGGTCTGCTCACATATTGTTCCAGGACATACTGGTACATCCTCTGACAATGGAGCTTGCACAGTCCTGTGATTGGGTTGTTACTAGACACAGCAGATCACAGGCAAAAGGCACAAAGCCAATGGAAGAGACTGCACTATGTAACTGCTGTGACCAATCACAGCATCACAGAATGTAAACACAGCTAGCAGCCGTATGTCACATACTGGCCAGTGATTAGGAAGCAGTTTGTTCTCACGCACTGATCGATGTGCAAGGAAAGAGAGCCTCCTGACCACCAGCCAGCGCCAATGCAATACAGTTGAGTGCCAATAGTAATAAAATCCACCCCTTTCTGTAATTCACCACTCTCTTGTATATGTCAGCATCATCTTGTCTCCGATGGGATCTTTATAGTAACCCCTTACCTACCTTATCTGGCACATCTGTACATTAATCCCTTTATCTCCCACCTCCCATTGTATGCAACCTGTGCATTAATCCCTTCACCTCCAGATCCCACTGTGTATAACTTATAGATTTAATGTACCTAGTGCACCATTACCAAGTATCATGTTTTTACTGGCATGGTTTTTTATTTCCAACAAAATTGTTGCAAAAAATCAGATCACATTGGGGTGTCTTCATTCCAAACAATGGTTACTTTGGGGGATTTCATACTATGCTGACAATTTTATTTGCTATGTTTTGAAACATAAAATAGGGTAAATTGTTTTTTTTTTTTCATAAAAATAAAGAAAACCAGTGGTTGTCAACATTTTCTCTGCCAGAGACATTTTTGCCTTTTTTGCATGCTAAAAATCATTTTCAGGCCGAGGATTAGTTAAAACCCCCAAAGAGTATATATTTTCTGAAAAAAGAGACCTTGCAGAAAAAAATGTTGGTAGTTCCAATTTTTTATGTCAGATAATATTAACGCAAATGTACATTATTAGTAAAAAAAATAAACGGTAATTTAAGTGCAAACAGATGCAATATATTTTTTGGTAAATAAAAAAGATTAGGCTGCGGGGAGTAGATAGATAACCAACATGTCAAGTTGTGTGCACCTGTGAAATGATGAGCTTCGGTACCCAAAAATTTCAATAGGTGATACTTCAGGTCATCAGTTAACTGTGAATAATGGGTCTGGAATTATTGCACTCATGCCATATGTAACATGTGTAGCACATTAAATGTTTTAGTACTTAGGTGCAGCCTGTCATGTGTGTTTTTTGGCACAGCGGCCAGGGAAAATAACAGCAGAAACCAAAAGCGACAAAATCTTCATCACTTCTGGGTTCTTAGTAGCTAGAGGATCGAATGGACATTTCCTGGTCTCCCTCCCTGGCGACGCCTACCATGTGGGTCCTGGACCCGCAGTTGGGATAACGGAGTCAAGGAAACCTGGTGGTTGCGATTGCACAAAACAATGATGAATGCACTGGGGGTCCATTCAACAGCCAGATTGTCAGATTTACATGCACGTGTGTTTGCCACCACCCACTGCCACCAAAATAAGACACATCAGTGGCAGCAAAAGGGTTAAATACCATTAAAAAAAACTATATGTGTTTAAAAGTGAATTAAAATGTATTTGGGTACAGTGTTGCCTAAACATGTGATGGTCAGTCAAAGTACAGCTCTGAAAATGGAAACAATGGCCTGGTAATAAACAGCGTGAAACATGCTGGTACTGAGGTGGATAACTATTACAGTTATTTGTTCACAATGTTTAGGATGCCTTTTGTGCATCCTGTATTTTGTTTACAAAAAAAAACAAAAAAAACAACAAAAAAAAACCTTAGCCCCCCACCATCCTTATCAAATATATATCTGCTGTTACAGACCCCAGATGCATGTTTAGTTTACCCTGTGCTAAACGTCAAGGTGTTCTCCTTGAATAAGGTACTTTTCTCATTGAATAATGGGGATGGGTGGAGCTGACATCATCATATGTTATGAGACACCAGACTTTGTACAGGATGGTAAGATAAAAAAAAATAGAAATTTTTACTTTCCTGTAAATTCCTTATCTTGGATTACAGTACAAGACTTGTATTCATAGACCTTGGGTTATTAGCTGCTGCCTACAGGTGATTGGATGCTTGAAAAAACTTTTCCTAGGGCCACCCCTACAGCATACTCATATAACCCCGCCCGACTTACCCATATAACCCTTCCACTCCTACAGAGTACACTTGTTCACCCCCAATAAACTTCTGGTACCTCCTTGATGATTTATGTAGGCAACTGCTGTGGCACTGTTCAACTGTCCACTGGCTGGGTGACCTTTTAGAAGGAAGGTCCAGTGTTGTAGACGCAATCCGATGGCTTCAGAATGTTAATGGGGAGTTTCGACTCCTGTGGGGACCATGTCCCCTGGACAGTCAAGAAGATGTTAACTCTAACCCAACCTCTAAGGCTTACCTCTATCATTACGATGCTCTAAGTCCTGTGAAGGAATGAATTTCCCAACTCCAGGACAGGGTTGGAGATTCACCATGCCAGGGAGAGCTTTGTATGGCTGGACAGAATCATTGGGTGATCCAAGGATTGGATTTGCTTGTTCAACATCTTGAGGATGGGTCTGGAGTGAAAATGGGCAAAGGAAACATGCCTCGAATGAGGCCACCATAAGGCCTAGAACCCTCAAGCAGAAGTGAATTGAGTTTTTTTTAAGGTGTGATTAAGTCACAGAGAGGAAGGACCTGTGTCCTGTACTGTAGTCAAAGATAAGGAGTTTACAGGTCAACATTCTTACAATCCCAATTTCAAAAAAGTTGGGACGCTGTGTAAAATCTGCATAAAAACAGAATGCAATGATTTACAAATCTCACAAAGTCATATTTTATTCACAACAGAAAACATATCACATGTTTAAACTGAGAAAATGTATCATTTTAAGAAAAACATTTTTTTGAAATTGATGGCAGCAACAAGTCTCAAAAAAGTTGTGACAGGGCTACCAAAAGCTGGCAAAGTAAGTGGTACTAAAAGGGAAGAGCTGGAAGAACATTCTACAACTAATTAGGTTAAGTGACAAAGGTTTAGAACATGATTGGATATAAAAGGAGCATCTTAGAGAGTCCGAGTTTCTCAGAAGTAAAGATGGGCAGAGATTGACGAATCTGTTAAAAACTGCATCTAAAAATTTCAGAATAATGTTTCTCAATGTAAAATTGTGAAGACTTTAAATATAACATCATCTACAGTACATAATATCATTAACCACTTGCCGACCAGCCGCCGCAGTTTCACTGCAGCAGAATGACGCAGCTGGGCGAAACGACGTTACTTTACATCGCTTCGCCTTTTGGCCACTAGGGGTACGCGAGCGCCAGGCTCCCGCGATCGCTCGTGACACATTGAGAACCGGGATTCGTGTGTGTAAACACACAGATCCCGGTTCTTTCAGGGGAGTAGAGACAGATTGTGTGTTCACACTATGTATGAAGACCGATCTCTCTCTCCTCCTAGACAGTCCCATCCCCCCTACAGTTAAAACACAGTGAGGGAACACAGATAACCCCTTGATCGCCCCCTAGTGTTAACCCCTTCCCTGCCAGTGACATTTATACAGTAATCAGTGTATTTATAGCACTGATCACTGTATGATTGTCAATGGTCCCAAAAACATGTCAAAAGTGTCCGATATGTCCTGCGCAATATAGCAGTCCTGATAAAAAGGACACTAGTAAAAAAATAATAATAATAAAAATGCCATAAATCTATCCCCTATTTTGTGGACACTATAACTTTTGCGCAAACCAATCAATATACGCTTATTGCAATTTTTTTTTTTACCAAAAATATGTAGAAGAATACATATCGGCATGTAGAAGAATACATATCGGCCTAAACTGAGGAGAAAAAAATGTTTTTGATAAAAAATGTGGATATTTATTATAGCAAAAAGTAAAAGATATAGGGGTTTATTTACTAAAGCTAGAGAGGCCAAAAGTAGTCACAATTCTGCAGAGAAACCAATCAGCTTCTAACCTCAGCTTGTTTAATTAAGCTTTAGCAATAAAATCTGGAAGCTGATTGGTTTCTCTGCAAAATTGTGACTAATTTTGCCCTCTCTAGCTTTAGTAAATAAACCCCATTGTGTTTTTTTCAAAATTGTCGCTCTTCTTTTGTTTATAGAGCAAAAAATAAAAACCGCAGAGGCGATCAAATACCACGAAAAGAAAGCTCTATTTGTGAGAAAAAAGTACATAAATTTTGTTTAGGTACAGCGTCGCATGACTGTGCAACTGTCAGTTAAAGCGACGCAGTGCCTTATCACAAAAAATGGCTTATGCCGCGTACACACGATCGGACTTTACGGCAGACTTTGTCCGGCGTACTTTTCAACGGACTTTCCGAATGAATGGACTTGCCTACACACAATCAACCAAAGTCCGATGGATTCGTGATGACGTACGACCGGACTAAAATAAGGAAGTTCATAGCCAGTAGCCAATAGCTGCCCTAGTGTCGGTTTTTGTCCGTCGGACTAGCATACAGACGAGCGGACTTTTCGACCGGACTCGAGTCCGTCGGACAGATTTGAAACATGTTTCAAATCTAAGTCCGTCAAACTTTTGTCAAAACAAAGTCCGCTGGAGCCCACACACAATCGAATTGTCCTACGAAATCCAGTACGCCGGACCAAGTATGCCGTAAAGTCCGATCGTGTGTACGCGGCATAAGTCATTGAGCAGCCAAATCTCTCGGGGGTGAAGTGGTTAAAAGATTCAGAGAATCTGGAGGCAGCTCTGTGCACAAGGGATAAAGCCGAAGCGTAATATTGGATGCCCGTTATCTTAAGGCTTTCAGACGGCACTGCATTAAAAACAAGCATGATTCTGCGATAGACATCACTGCATGGGCTCAGGAATACTTCCAAAAATCACTGTGAACAGATATCCGTGCCATCCAAAAATGCAAGGTAAAGCTATATGATGCAAAGAAGAAGCCATATCTGAACATGATCCAGAAGCGCTGCAGTCTTCCCTGGGCCAAAGCTCATTTAAAATGGTTTGTGGCCAGATTAATCGAAATTTGGCAATTATGGCCACTATCCCGTGCATTAGTGCATATGGAATGGGCAGTGTGCACATCTGGAAAGGCACCATCAATGCTGAAAGATATATCCAGGTTTTAGGACAGCATATGCTCCCATCTAGACAATGTCTTTTTCAGGGAGGTCCTTGCATATTTCAGTAGAACAATAGCTGATATGTAGCTTCCCAGCTTTTTTGAAAAGGATAGTTATTTGAGATTTGTCAAAATAGATGGAGGATATGCCTGTCTATGGCCACTTTTATTTCACCTCTTTATGGATGTCCAACATAGGGTACAGAACAAAATGCAAGCCTTTGTAGTGTGATACACAGGAGGGAAGTTTTACTCTTCTCTCCTGTACTGCAGGGGTGAAATTGAGCTCAGCCCACAAGGGGTAACGTCATAGTAACTAAGTTTAGTGCCTGAGGGGTTAGAGAGTGCTGTTTAATATATGACGAGAGAACGCTTCTGAAGAAAGACTTTCTGCTGTGCAGATTAAGGTGAAAAGTCAGAAATTATGGGACTGACTTCAAGAAGTGCAGAGAGCAAAACACTTTAAGTATTAAATTGGTTCTAAAGGCAGAACGTTTTTTATCGTAATGCATTTTATGCATTACGATAAAAAACCTTCTGTGTGCAGCAGCCCCCCAATACTTACCTGAGCCCCAACTCCATCCAACGATGTTGCACGAGAGACTTGGCTGTCCCTCTCACTCCTTATTGGCTGAGACAGCAGCGAAGCATCATTGACTCCCGCTGCTGTCAATCAAAGTCAGTGAGCCAATGAGGAGAGAGAAGGGGCGGGGCCGGGTCACGGCCCCGTGTTTGAATGGACACAGGGAGCTACGGCTCGGCTGCCCCCATAGAAAGCTGCTTGCTGTGGGGGCACTCAACAGGAGGGAGTGGCCAGGAACACCAAAGAGGTACCCAAGAAGGAGGAGGATCTGGGCTGCTCTGTGCAAAACCATTACACAGAGCCAGTAAGTATAACATGTTTGTTATTTTTAACAAAAAAAAAAGAGACTTTAGTATCACTTTAACTTCTCCATAATGGGCGGCCTATTAAAGCAGTTGTATAGCCATTCTGATGACTTTTCTTTAAATGGACAATTGCAGGTTTTAAAATGAGTTGCGCTGTATCAATTTCTCCTTCCCTGCTTGCATGTATTCTGTATATTTCTGGCTAATAACGTCACCCGTGCATGCGCCCTATATGTCCTATTTTTCCGGCAAGCAGAGACCCTGCCGGAAAAATACAGGGTCTATGCCAGGGCTGCGTCATTTCCTAGTGTCAACGTCAGCCCTGACATCACGCGATACTTCCTTATACTTACTGCGCATTGAGAAGAGGATTCGCTGGACTTCGCTTCCGTAGTAACCGGAAATGAAGAAGAGGCTTGGATAGCGCTATTACTGCACATGTGCGGGATTAGGGAGACGAATAGCTACTGCGTGTGGAAGTAAATTAGAAGACAGACACGGAAGACCACAGTTACTATGGCGCTGGCTAATATCAAGGATGAATGTTTGGAATATAAAGGAAAAATTACAGTAAGAACAATTTTTGGGCATACCCTTAGTGTCCATTTTATTGTAAATTGATACATTTTAATGTTGTTTAAATGGTGTATCTTTTAGAGCGTTTACTACCGCTTTAACACATTGTGTAAATCTGACAAGTAGACTGCCACCTGTCAGATGTAGAGGTTTCACCCCCCCCCGGTAACCTGGGACTGACATAGCGGGTGGTGCCCGGTACAGGGGTGGGACACATGTCCGCTCTCCTCCCCTCCCTGTTACTGACCTGGAAAGTGACATGGGTCTGCCTGTCAGTGTCCCCGGATAGCATGGCCATGAAAAAATGTATTGCAATACAATCATCATTGCTTTACTTTCGAGGGGGAGACATCCTGGATTTCTCAATAAAGAGAACCTGTCACCAAAAAATCATCACATAGGGTTTCTCCTATGTGATGGAAAAAAAGGTACATACATAGTTACATAGTTAGTCAGGTTGAAAAATAGACACAAGTCCATCCAGTTCAACCAATAAAAGAGAAAAAAAAATCATAAAATCCCAAATACACAATCCTATACCTACAGTTCTCCTGCCCCTCCCTCCCTGCCTGTTTGCTACATCTGTGAAGCCTACAGCCACACTGAAAGAGAAACTGCTGACTGAACATGTGAGGTCCCCGGGACCATCCAAGTGAGTGAGCACTGACCAAACCCTGTCCACCCTCTCTCTCCCTGCCCCCTTTTCTCTCCATCTGCCCCCTCTCCCTCTGTCCCCCTTTCTCTCTTTCCCTCTCCCCCTGCCCCTCTCTCTCTTTCCTTCTCCCTGCCCCCCTCTCTCTCTCCCTGCCCCCTCTCTCTCTTCCCCCTCTCTTTCTCTCTCTGCCCCCTTCTTTATCCCCCCCTCTCTCCTCTTGCCCCCCTTCTTTCCCTCTCCCTCTTCCCCCTCTCTCTTGCATGTGATTCTTTGCAGTGCGATTTGAGGCAATTTTATTTTGTATTGACGCAAATCACACTGCAAATTATCGGTACTCAGTATCGGCAAGTACTTGACCGAAAGTATCGATAACAGTACCAGTAAGACCCTAGTGCTGGAGGTGCCAGAACTGCGTTCCTGCTGAAGAAAAGCCCTGGCTTTTATTGCAAGAAAAGTAAATTAGCATCACCACAAGTTTGAATGAAATATTTTAAATATTTCTAAGATGGTACACTACATGCTCATTATAACCCCTTACTCCCCTAAGCATCAGTTCAAAGCCTCACCTGTGGTGCAGCCTGTAAAGCAAATGATGTAAGAGTGGGCTGTGGTTGGCTTGAGGCAGCAGTGAAGAGAGCTGGGAAAGAAGGTGAAACTAATCCGGCTGAAGACTTTACTAAACACATCAAACAGGGAGGCAGAAAAAAAACACAAAACATTCAATTAAATGTGATAAAAAAATTACAGAACACAGTATTCAGTAGTCAGCAAGTATTTAACATACTAGGAAAAATTTGTTCCTACTGAGAACAGGTAAAACGCTCCCAAACAGCTAGGTGCTTGCTGTAGTTTTTTTTTTTTAAAGAAGTATTTGTTTCGGCACTCTTTCAATCTGTCCAGCCGTAAATATGAGCATTTGGTGGTTATAAATGAAGAAACAGCGTCTAGGCTAAACTCTTGTATGGTATCATTATTTTAGGTTAAAGCTGAACTTGAAAAGCTTTTCAATAAATAATCATTAAAGCTGAACTATAGCCCTACCTTCAGCCCTGCACGATTGTAATGGCTCTGCTCCTGTACTGAAATCCCTCTGACCAAATTGCACCTTGTGAGCTTCTCACGATGTGCACTGGAATCTGCCACAGGTCAAAAGGTTTTTTGGTAGGACATCCAGAATCATCTAGCTTTTTCCTCCCCAGCCTTATTATCCATGGCACCCACTTTTATTATATGAATTTTAGGGGTTTTTTTTCAATTGTGATTGCACAATTTCACATGTGGGCACTAACTAGGGTGGACTGACATCCACCCATAAAGCATTTTGATATTTGCATAAATCTTTTCAAAAGCTAGCCTACTACTGGTATCAGGGCAAAGAGGAATACTGAGGAAGGGTGCTGTGATGTTTTCAGGATGCATTTGTATGGCACCCTGCTGGACCCCCCCACCAGCCATGATCTACATAGAGGGGAACATTACTGTGATGACAGTACTGGGTCTAAAATAAAATATGTAATGAAAATGTTAATGGTTTTATTTAAAAATTTTAATTAGCATGTTGATGAAGATGGGAGGGAAAAACAAGGGAAGGAAAATATAAGTAGATTAACTGCTTCCCCTAATAAAAAGTCAACAGCTACAATATTTGTAGCTGCTGACTATTCATTTTTTTCCCGGCTGAACAACCTCTTAAACAAGGAGATAAAGATGCACAGTAGTGTTGTTACCCAGTCTTAAATGAATGCATACAGCAGTTTAAGAAAAGAGACAAACTAATTAAAGCCTAACTCTACCTTACAATATTTAAGTAGATACAGCAACAACTTTTTTTTTTCATTTGAAAAAAAGTCACATGAATAAAAGCTGACCATTGTAAGCACCCCCTGGCATATTATATGTTTGTCCCAACCAGATTTTTCCTATTTTTGCGGGACTGCTTGTTCTGTAAAAGAAAGTGGAAAAATAAAGACTGATAGGATCAATGCGTAATACATCTATGTTACAGGGGACACTTAGAAAAATAAAAACTGCTGTGTTAATGCTATTTACAGATTATATCATCATAGTTAATCTGTAAATGTATTGTCCAACTGTAGTAAAGAAAAATCAGGTCGCCAACCTGGTCCTATTGTCTAGCAGGGCTGTGTAAATTACAGGATTGGCTGAACAGATATGCAAATCTTTTGACGGGCAAAATATTATCTAGTAATTTGAGATTTTGTTTTAACTACGGTATCTTTTTGGCTGAAAAGTATGAAAAAGTGAAATCAGCAACTGCTGAGATTACAAACTTTTCAACGTTTGCTGAAGAGAAAACAAATGTATGCAGGATTACATACATTTTGACACAATTAAACACAAATATGTGTCAATATATGTGAAAATATTGATTCTAATTTACCATTCATTGAAAGTCACTACTAGGCATCTTATGCACTGTCCATAGTGCTGATCTTGTGTTTTCATAACATTAGCTTTGGACTGCTGTAGTCTTTCCTATTTTTTTACCCTAACAGTTTACAGCATATGACCACTATCCCTATGGCCAAGGGTCTCCAAACTTTCTAAACAAAGGGCCAGTTTATTGTCCTTCAAACTGTAGGAGGGCCTGACTGTGGCCAGCTGGAATGGAAATTTTTCCTGGCATCAGTGGGAGTAAACATCACCACATTTAGTATTAGCGGGAGGAATAGTGCCCGATCATTAGTATCATTGGGAGGAATACTGCTGCATTATTGCTTTCAATGGGAGAAATGGTGCCCTATTGTTGATGTCAGTTGGCAGAATAGTGTCTCCTATCAGTGGAAGAATAGTGCCCCCAAGGCCAAAAGGCAAGCAAAAGGCCACATTCAGCCCCCGGGCCGCAGTTTGGAGACCACTGCCTATGGCCAATGGGTCAGGAGGTCCCCATGCCATATTGATATTTGTATTCCTGGGAGTATCTGCGGACAGCGTAGCAGAAATGCCCTGCACAAATTCACACAACTTTCTACATTTACGAGTGGTTAAGACAAGAAAGTCAGAGCTGCAGTTAAGAACTAATCTTTACAGTCCAATGCTCTTATGTATTTGGCAAGATATACAACTAAACATACACACAGTAAAACCGATCACAGACATGAGCATTTTAAACTAATTTGAATAAGCCTGGTCTGTTCTATATAGTCTTCAGATTCTATGCTTCATAGATAAATATTCATAACCTAGAAGGCAGAAAACACAGGCATCTGGAATCACTCATGTAAGTGGAATATGTGCACAGAAAACAGCAGGAGACATTATTCTGCTATATTCTACATGATTTTATGTACATTGGACTGGCATGTTTTAGGCTGCATTTCAGATATGTTGTGTTCTTTAAAGACTCCATTTGGATCGACTCAAATAGGAAAATGCAGGACAGTGCACCACAAATGCAGCATAAAAAAACCTCCTAATGGTCTCCAAAGTATTTATGTAAACCATACCAATAACAAACACTGTTGGGAATTTACTAAAATTATTTTTTTCTTAATTGTGCATTTGCTGAGCTGGAAAATTAATGCCAATTTATTCAATGTGAATAAAAAGAATACATTTCTTGTATTTCACTGTATGTTCGCTGCATGCAGTTCATAGTGGTTTTTTTTTTTAATCAAGCATGTTGCAATATTGCTGTGCTAACTTGAATTTTCCTACCCATGCTAAGGAAAGGGAAGACACAGTACACATGTACTGTATATTAAAATAACATTCTTTTAATTACCGGACTGGAAAACAAAAAAATATATACCCATCAAATTAGCTTGCATTAAAATAAAAAATGTATTATGTACGTATAAGCACATCAGTTAAAAGTATGAACAGGTGCTAATCCAACCCTGTGCTGATATAGTGCAAAGGTTAAAGTTCTGTAGACAAGCCGCTGTTCTGTTTTAGAAAGGGCAAGACTATATTTGCTGTTTGTATCAGAATGTAAACAAGCTGGGTTATTTCTACCCATTTGTTCAACAAAAACTTTGTACCTGTAGTCTCAGCACATGTATTATCTGTATGACATAAAACAGTCTCTCTTGGTGGATCATTAGTAGATGTGGGTTCAGAAACTGAAGGGTCCAAAGGCTTTCCATTCTCCTCAGCTTGCGCAGGTGCATCCACGCCTACTTCAAGCACCCTAATAGTCTCATGCCCAGACATGACAATCACCTGTAGACCGGTTTAGAAAGACAAATATATTAATAAACAACTAATGATGTAAAACATTCTCCTTATTATTCTTAAAGCTGAACCCCAAGCTAAATACACAGATGAAAAACATATATGGGAGCGGTTTTACCTGCCACAGGAAGATACATAATTATATAGTTGGAAAGGTTGAATAAAGACAACAGTCCATCCAGTTCAACCTGTGTTGGTGTGTAGTTGTTCTGAAATTTCCACAGCTATGCCACAAAGCACAGCTTGTCTGGCAATGAAAGAGATCCTACATTATTAGTTATTGCAGATAAGCAATGCTGGTCTCTCCCCAGCCTGTGATTGAACAGTGAAAGAAGAAGCAACACACTGATGAGTTTATCTCTCTGTCACACTGCTTTCTCTCTATAAGCATGGTTGCAACAACTGATTGGATCCTAGTGCTGCTTCTCCCTCTCCCAGTCTGAGCACCGCTGTAATAAGCTGCAATACCATCATTTTTTGTTTTTGGGTTTAGATACACCTTAAAGACTCTCTGCTGACAGACCACAGGCCCAACTAAAAAAACAAAACTAGGGACTGCCTGCTGCCCATGAGCCGCCTGAAAGGCCAACACCCAAAACTGACACTGGATGAGGTGGAACGCCCTGCCTAATAGGAAAACCTGTTAACACGACCAGAGGACAGACACGAATAATCAAACTGATCCCCAAAGGCAAGACAATAATGGTTACCAACCAGAGAAGATTGACTGAACATAGAAGGGAGCACTGGACCATGGACCGGGTGGGAGGTTGCTAAAACATTCCAAAGAGGCAGGCACACAAGTCTATTTAGGATTAAAGCCCTCAAAACCAAAAAAGGGGCTGAAGTAGAAATAAAAGAGATGGAAGAAGGTGAAGTGCCTTCGGAGAAATTGTCCCTCAACTATTGATGCTAATGAAAGGGAGATGGGTGGAACCCTGGTGAAAGCATGATACATTGGGGGAATGACATCCACTATGGCCCACAGCAACTGCTCTTTTTCCAGAACGTTATCTGAGTGTCCCACAATGAAGGTGCCATGAGAAGTTATTAGGGCAGACACTGGAGCCAAAAACAAAACATCTGGAGAGAGGGACAGAGGTAAGGGATTAACCTGCAAACTGAAGGAGGCACTCTCTACACCAGGATTTCTGATACACAAAGTACCCAAGGAGCTGCAGGAATCAGCAACCATCACTCCGCTTAGGAAAAGGGGGGTTCAACTTCATGCTGAAGATCTCTCTGAGAGGCTAGCAGGTTTCTTGCTTCCAAAGTTGTGGGCTGCTGGAGAACCAGGTTTAGAGGTTCTGGATGTGCCTACTCAAGTAGTAGGCGTAGGAGAGGGATGGGACTTAGTTGACCTTTCCCTTGACTTTTTCCTCCAGTATTATGCTTGATGATGATGTCAAGCTTAGGTCTGAAGAGACAATGTCCTTTGAAGACCAAGTGAGTCAGATTCTCCTTGGATATAACTTCAGCCTCTCACCACCTTAACCAGAGTACACTTTATAGAGAACAGGCCCATACAGGACACAGGTATGGCTCCTTCAAGAAAACCATCACAACTAGCTCCATACGTTTTATTGGGAAGGGTTCTGCTGCCGCGGTGGAGAAATCTCTTTAGAGAGTTTTAACTAATTTTGCCCAATTTTGACAAATTAAGGTAACAGCCAGAACAGGGCAAACAGCAAAAAATTGTTAAGGTGTTAAGGAGGGATTCGAGTTGTCATTCAGTGGAATTCCTAAAGTGGTTCTAATGCCTTAATATTTTTACATTTTATGCATTCATTGAATTAAGATAAAAATTGTTTAAGCTGTTTAAGCATTAGTATCCCCCCTCACTCCCTCTTTTACTTACCTGAGCCCTCATTCAATCCAGTCCTGTGCTCGTCTGCAGCTCTTCTGTCTCCTCACTTCCTGGTCTCACAGGCTTTGCTGAAGCAGCGGTAGCTATTGGCTCCCGCTGCTGTCAATCAAAGCCAGTGATGAGGAAGCAAGGACGGGGCCGAGTCCCACTGTCTGTGTCTATAGACGCAGACAGCGAGGTTCAGGAGCGAACCCACACAAGTGCCTCCATAGCAAGTGGCTTTTGATGGGGGCACTCACCGAAGGGGAGGAGCTAGGAGTATAACTCTGTCTGTTTTTTTAAATAGAAGCTTTAAAATCACTTTAAAAGGTAACAACACTCTCTACTGGCCTAGTAATTTCCCTACTAAGGTGGGCCACTGACAGATCCATGGTGGGTAGAGACCACAGTTTAACTAATTTTCTCTCAACCAGTAACATATAAAAAAATGCTTAGGTCAGATCCAGAACCATTCAGGGTGCTTTTGTTCTGCATAGAGGAATACCTTGAATAGCAGGTGTAGTGGGAAGGTTTTTCAGCTGTAGAAGTTCAAGACTCACAGCTGGAGACAGCAAGCTAATTCTCCAGATGCAGAGTAGTATGTACCACATTCATAAGGACCGAAACAGCACATCTGAGGTTATGGCAGGAGACGGCAGTTCTTCAAAATCTTATCATTGAGAGACTGCGGGGACTCAGAGTCAGGGATGGACGCTGCAACTGGTGACCCAGCCTCTTCTAAGGCTGTGTAGAGATCAGACATTGACTCTCTAGGGGAAGGCACAGAAGTGTACTTAGAGCCTGTGGTCAGCAACGCAAGGAATTGGGTACATTTGGCCACATAGTCTTGTGTGACTGCAGTACAGGCCCCTAACAACAAAAGCTGGGGAAAAATGTGAATAGACTTTTCCAAGCAGAACTGAAGAAAAGTTGTCCATCCTCCTAGGACACTAGCAAAAATGGCAGGCATACTGGAGGTAGGAGAGGTTAGTAGCTAGTTCCTTTTTTTTGTTGGGCCTGTTAGCAGTTGTTGCTGTTTCCCATCCCACAATTGAATTTCTCTTAGCCGTCATGACAGAATATGACTTTATGCGTTCCTCAATCGGTGAGAAAGAAAATAGGATTTTTGTACCCTTTGTAAAATCCTTTTGTTAGAGTCCTTTGAGGTCCACAGGTCCCACCACTCTGTGATTATGATCATGTTCTAGGTACTGCTTTGCTACAAAACTGAGATATGCTGGGAATAGGTGGAGTTTTTTTGTGCTAGCCTACAATATTTTTCTTTGCCAGTGGCCAATCCTCCTGAAGGAGGCAGTATAACCAGACAGTATACAGAATGACTTCCTGTGTCCGTGTGTCCCTCGATTGATGAGAAAGAAATTCAGTTATTGAAAAGTAAAACTATAATACACACTGGACTGTGCTTGTCTTGTGAAAAATACAATCTACCTTCAATACCGATGACAGTTGGAACACTATTTAACCATAAATTTTAAAAAAGCCTTCTTTCCATTGCGTACAGAGTATGTTTAAAACCCATGTCCTTTTTTTTACCCTCTGTATCCCATTCAAGAGATTTCCTTTCATTTCTGTCCCGTAGACATAGCAAGTGAAAGGGAAATAAAAAAAAGTGTTTTCTTTAATTATAATTAAACTAAAATTACAGTGATAACATATACCTGTTCATTGACTGTGAGAGGCGACTCATGTGGTTGGAGTGTTCCAGCATCCATAGTGGTAATGGAATAGATATTACTCACACCTTCTGCATGCTGAAGAGAAAAACATTACATGAAGACTTTAGTGCAGACAGGCTCCATTCACACCTGAGCATATCGATTTACTGGCATTTTTCGGGTGTTTTTTTAAGCTTTTCTTGCAGCTTTTTAAAAGCGTTTTAGACGTGTATTACAAGCGTTTTACAGCTTCAGGCATTTTTGTTTAGCCAATAGAAAGCACCAGGGGGGAGGAGAGGGAGAGAAAATTAGAGGTGGAGAGCTGCTATTTGAGCGTTTTACAAGTCAGGCATTTCTATTGAAGTCTATTGGGCCAAAACCGCTTGTAATCTGCCAAAAAAGAAGTTCATATACTTCAGGCGTTTTCCTTCAGGGGACAAAATGCTCATATGTGAACAGGGGCCACTGACATTAATGGGGTTTTGCTTGTTGGGCGTTTTGGAGCTTCAGAGCTAAGCATTTTACAAACTGAAAAAAGCTCAGGTGTGAACAGGGCCATAATGAAATCATATTTATTAGTGTTGCCTGTCAATTTTACAGCATCTGCAAAGGGTTTTCTTTTTTCCCGTAGGCGTTCCTTTACTTCAACAGCTACACCAATCACCAAAAGTCAATATTTGCCAGTTACAAAATCTAAGTATTATTCTGTGCATCCTTGGTGGCCAAGTATTCCAAACTAAAAATCCCTTGTGTGCATTACATGTGCACCTAGCATCAAGAGAGCATTATGCATTGATACACAATATAGAACCCAGAAATCCTGGCAAGGAGCCATAAATTGATTGAAATGCTTGTCATTTTTTCTTTGAGTTACGATATTTCAGACTAACGGTAAGCTTGCCGCCCTCTGAAAAGCAATCTGAGTTGGACTGCTTTTCAGAGGGTGGTAAAGCTGCCTGGCATTCAGGACGCGCTACTGCCTCCTGTTTTTAAATTGCTAAATGGCAATTTTACATTGTGGGACCAAGCCGCAACTGCAAGGAATCTGTTTAGCTCACGTTTGCAGTGCAGTCTCATTGATCTAAACGGATGAGTTTGACAGGTGCTGCAGCCCGAGTTAAAAATGCCGCAGCCACGAAGCAAAGTATTGCAGGTGAAGCATGTGTAAAATCCTATCAGACTGTAATATGAGGATTTAGGTGGTGGCTGGGAGGCGGTTGTGGGTGGGTGCAGCTTGTTTTTACAGCTCCCTGGCTGCCGCTGTGAAAGAGCCCTTTCAGACACATGGATAAAGCATCCCTGGAAATTCCTAAATCATACAGTGAAGGTAAATTGATCAAAGATTCTCTCTTTGTTATAGTATCAAAAAGATAAGGGTGACAGAAAAAACAGAAAAAAAAAAAAAAAACACTTACAAAATAAAATGAAAATTGCATTTTGTCCCTAGGCCTGATTCCCTTTACAGTGGCCAGGGATAGGCAGATATAATAATGAGAATGGACACTAATGCCCCGTACACACGATAGGATTTTCCGACGGAAAATGTTCTATGGGAACTTGTTGTCAGAAATTCCAACCGTGTGTAGGCTCCATCGGACATTTTCCATCGGAATTTCCGACACACAAAATTTGACATCTGGATCTCAAATTTTCCGACAACAAAATCCGTTGTCATAAATTCCGATCGTGTGTACACAATTCCGACACACAAAATTCCATGCATGCTCCGAATCAAGCGGAAGAACCGCACTGGCTATTGAACTTCATTTTTCTCGGCTCGTCGTACGTCTTGTACATCACCGCGTTTTTGACGTTCGGAATTTCCGACAAGATTTGTGTTACCGTGTGTATGCAAGACAAGTTTGAGCCAACATCCGTCGGAAAAAAAACATGGATTTTGTTGTTGGAAAATCCTATCGTGTGTACAGGGCATTAGACATCTCCCCACCCTCAACTCAAGTGCAGCTAAGAGGTTTTCCCAGTTCAGTCTATACTTCAGGGGTTATGAAATAAAATTCACCAAGGTCCAATCAGTAAAATGTTCTTCTTGTGGAGATCCAAATCTTATGTTTGTGCTATGACTCAGATCCTTCACATCATGGCATAGTAAAATGCAGCATTCAAGTGCGTAATACTGTGTACCTTTTTTTCTTTCAACTTTACTGAAATGTCAAAGTTACATTTCATTCATTTGTATGCACTGCAGCTCAGCTGCGGTGCATAGTAAAGTTTTGTGCACAGAGCAAGCTCCAGTCCGTTGCAGAAAAATGCACACACTATGCATTTCTTGCACTGCCTGCACTGTTGCAGTGTAAACAGGGCACACAGAAAAGAGAGACCTGTGTTCTAGTACAGAAAAACAGATCTCTGCACACATGTAAACGAGCCCTTACATCAGTGTCCTTTCTGTCCCCCCTTCCCTTCACATTACCGCCCCCCCCCCCCCCCTTTACATTGGTGTCATCAGTCCCTTCTTTACATCTTAAACCCCCTCCCTTCACATCACAGACCCTCCTTTTTACATCAGTGCCCTCAGTCCCCTCTTTCATCACAGCCCCCCCTTTAGTTCCCAGACCCCCCTTCACTTCAAAGACCCCCTTTCACATCACAGTCCCCCCTTTATATCAGTGCCCTCAGTCCCCCATTTCACCATCAGCCTCCCCTATACATCAGAGCCATCAGTCCCTTCTTCACATCAGTTAACCCCATTCTTATAGTTACCCTTCATATCATAGTACCCCCCATCTTTGCATCACAGTCCACCCTTCCCATTACCACCCCACTTACATCAAAGCCCCCCCTTTAAATCACAGTCCCCCGTTTACATCACAGACCCCCCCTTTACATCATAGACCCTTTACATCAGTGCCCTCAGCTCATCTTCACACGTCTCCTCCTTTACATCACAGTCCCCCCCTTAGATCCCAGACCCCCCTTCACAGCACAGACCCTCCTTTACATTACATCCCCCCTTTTACACCACAGCCCCCCTGTCCCCCCCTATACATCACAGTTCCCCCTTTACATCAATGCCCTTAGCCGCCCCTCTTTGCCTCACAGGCACCCCCATCCTTACATTACAGTTCACTTCACATCATTATAGTCCCACCCCATCCTTACATCACAGTCCTCCTTTATTATTACCACCCCCCCTTACATCACAGTAACCCCTTTACATCACGAACCCCCTTTACATCACAGACCCCCTCCTTTACATCACAGACCCCCCCTTCACATCACAGTCCTTCCCCTTTACATCAGTGCCCTCAGTCCCACCTTTACATCACAGTCCTCCCTTCATATCAAAGCCCCCCTGCCCCAAAAAGACCTAGGCTCCTGGACCAACAATGTATTCTCTTGGTTTAGGAGATGCAATATGTTAAAAATTAACGTGATGCCAAGGCTTCTCTATTGCCTCCAAACACTGCCTGTTTTCCACGTGCCTTTTTTTAGATCTCTGCGGTCCGCTTTCATTAAATCTAGTCTAGTGGGGCAGAGCTTCTTGGATGGGCAAAGGCGTTCTGACTAGGGCAAAGGTAAAGGGTGGAGTAGGGTTACCTGATCCAGCCTATTACTACACTGTGGTATATATGACCATGGTAATCAACTGGTGCAGACACAAAGATTATAAACTATGGGTCCTACTTGAACAAGGCTGCTTCCCTGTCCTTCTTTCGGGACATCCATGGGCCAGGCAACAGATACCTAGATCGCTCATTACTCATCCTCTAATAGGGCCAACGCTCCGCAAACTTGACTGGCTCTTTTCGTTGTTAGACAATGGAAGTTTCCCTTCGCCCATGACTCCTATCATAGGATAGAGTTCCTTTCTGGGCCAATACGATCCAGTGTTTCATATCTGGATTGCAAAGGGGGTAGTGCATGCATCACAGTTTATAGCTACACAATAATGGAAACCTCTCTCGACAATCTCCTCAGCTTGCGGAGTACCGTCATTAGACACTTGGCGCCAACGTTCATATTTTTTGCAATCTCTGCCAAAGGCACATGAGTTCCTGAGGAACTTAATACCTTTCGAGGAACTGTGCTGTGAGGAAAGACCTTTGCAGCATTCCTTATATTACCGTATGGTTATGAGCGTGGCCTCCAGTGGTGATACAAAATTCCTCTTGCCTGGGAACGTGATTTACAGCGTTCCTTTACCGAGCATCAAAAAGACAGAAGTTTATTTTTTGTGCATAATGCATCTCTAATCTTCACTTCAATACAGGGCATTTTCACCCCCTTCCTGCCCAGGTCAGTTTTCAGCACTGTCGCATTTTGAATGACAATTGCGCGGTCTTGCAACACTGTACCCAAACTAAATTTTTATCATATTTTCTCCCACAAATAGAGATTTCTTTTGGTGGTATTTGGTCACCACTGGGTTTTTTATTTTTTACGAAACAAATAAAAAAAGACTGAACATTTAAAAAAAAAGATTTTCTTCGTCTCTGTTATCAAATTTTGTAAATAGGTAAGATTTTTGAGGAGGAGGCATTAATATGCAGCACTGATGGGCACTGATATACAGCTCTGATGGGCACTGATGGGCAGCACTGATGAGGTGGCAATGACAGGCATTACTGATGGGCACTGATTGGCATCCTTGATAGGCACTGATTGGCATCCGTGGTGGGCACAGGTTGGCCTCCCTGGTGAGGTCTAGTGGGCATCCCGGGTGGGCTCTAGTAGGCATCTTTGATGGGTCTGCACTGATAATCAATACGGTGATTATCAGCATAGACCCCCCCTGTCAGGAGAGCCGCCGATCGGCTCTCCTCTACTCGCGCATTGTCAGCACGAACTGAGGAAAACCGATAAACGGCACTTCCTGGTTACGATGTGACCAGCTGTAATTGGACGCAGCTGATCACATGGTAAAGAGCCTACGTCATAGGCTCTTTACCAGGATCAGAGATGGTGTGTGTTAGAGTGACACACCACCGATCGCTGCTCTGCGTGCCCTAGCGCAAGCGGCTTATTCTGCTGGACATCATATGACGCCCAGTCAGGATAACTTTGCAGCCATCATTCTGCTATATGGCGGGCGGGAAGTGGATAAAAATCAGGGGATATCCTATAAGATTGTCCCCAGGTGGTATAGAACCCCGCTAACACTTGCAAAAATTTTCCCTCAACAGAATCCTAATTGTTGGTGTGGCGACACTCATCTGGGCTCCCTCCTCCATATCTTTTGGGAGTGCCCTGCACTCCGAACTTATCATAGTTATAGGCTTTGCCAAGCTAGACTACCCTGCTGTCTTTCTTCTCCACCTAACGCCTATGTCCAGAAATAGATATAAAAAATCCCTGCTACTCCATCTTCTTAATGCAGCCAAATCCTTCATTTCGAGTAATTGGAAAAAATCTACCCCCCCAATGCTTGGGCAACGGCAGGGTAAATGTCATTCAGACTATGGAAGACCTTACTGCAGCCCTCAGAGACAATACTGAAGACCAGACTAAGCAATGGTTCTACTGGGAAGACTTTAAATGCTCATCCCAATACAAACAATGTAACGTAGTATTTTTTTTTCTTCATTCCTAGGTGGAGCCCTTTCCCTCTTTTTCCTCTCTATCCTCCCTAAGTCTATTTTCTGTATTTCTCAACCCTCCCCCCCTTTGTCGTAGAGGTGATATACCCTCTGTTATAAATATTCGGGAAAAACTTCTGGAATTTCACTGGAGGCCAACTGCTGTACATCTTATTTTACTTTTGTACATCTAATCATACCAAGATCTGTACATGTACTCACTTATATATATATTGAATATAGGCCTGTATTCTTACTGTATGATACTCCATCTATGCTGTGACAGCTCATCATTTGTTTTTGTTTCCTTTTTGGTTGTTCTTTGTATTGTTGAACCTTTCTGATTAAATAAAAAATGTTAAGAAAAAGTACCCCCTGCCCCTTTTATCACAATGCCCCTTCATATCACAGACCCCTTCACATCACAGCACCCCCCCCACCCCACCCCTTCTTTGTCCTACCTTATACAACAGGGCAGAGGGCTGGAGGCATGGATGGTATGGTTTGAGAGCAAGAGCTACCCATTTTTTCATGTTAAAGGCAGGTTAATGGTTGCTTTTGACTGCCCAATGTCTTAGCAACCAATCACCTGCTTGTTAACTTGCTAAGTCC
This sequence comes from Aquarana catesbeiana, assembly GCF_042186555.1. Classification (NCBI taxonomy): domain Eukaryota; kingdom Metazoa; phylum Chordata; class Amphibia; order Anura; family Ranidae; genus Aquarana; species Aquarana catesbeiana. Next base: position 162,078,896 of record NC_133325.1, on the reverse strand, counting down.
CACCTTCATCTACCTCCCACATTCTGCCCTGCCTTGAGAATGACAGCGGCAGGCCGGTGGGGACACTCAGGCAGCTATTTGAAAATGCTGCAGTCCAGGCAGGACTGCTACTTGTGAAGCCTATAGGGCTATTCACCTATGATACATCTGATAGAATCATAGTATGGCGTGCCATATTAACACTCACTGTATTCATAGGATGAATGTGCAGCAGGAAAATGTGGCAGCCATTGAATTTTACCAAGTATAGATTTTAAACCAGCAGGTAAATTTTCTGTATTTACACAGTTTCAGCACTACACGGGTTAACTCATTTTATTTACACGTAAAGAAGCAAGGAAATAATCACCCACCACCCCCATTTTCTAGGAATAATCATACTTAAGGGCTAGTATCAATATAGCAAGGAAGGAGGGGGGGCTTTAGCCTTTCCCCTGCTACACTAATTTTAGTCTATCTGACAGATCAAAACTGTAGCATTTTTATTATCTCCTCTGCAAGACATGTGAATGCTTTATATCAGTTTTGGATTTGTATGGATTTCTTTGAGGGGGGACTGGGAGATTGCAGTGGCTACCCCTGGGACTTTTTTTTATATCAGCCTTCATATTCACCAGCATTAGTGTGGGTTCTCCTAAAAAAAAGGGATACCCTTCCCAAAGTATTGATGTGTATTGGGTTCTTAGCCACCCACAGTACACAGAAGGGGGTTCTGACAGGTGAAGAACTTAGGTGTCACCTACCTGCCCTTAAAGTTGGCCACCCCTCCCTGGTGAGCTAAATATAGGGGTATCCTAACTAGTTCACTGTGTATGTGGGTAAAAAATATAAAAACTCATAAAAAAATGTTATTTGTGTAAGTTATACTCATATTTAAACCCCCTTGCAGTTTCCTGCAGCATTAAAAACTATGCAGCTGCCAGGATCACAATTATTATTTAACCCAAAGCTGAGCGATGAAGAGGAGGGATCCATGATCCCTTCTCTAGGATCCTGAGGATTGAAGGAGACCAGCACTTTGTGTTAAATACATACGGTAATTAGGATTTTATATATTTAGTAAAAAAAAAAAAAAAGTGTAGATTGCAAAAAAATAACATGAAATTGACCGAACATGGTTTCTAGGAGAACTTCAGAATGCGGAACAAAGGAGTACACTGCAACAAGGACCACATGTATACCACATACTGTATACTACAGCTATATTCTATATCTTTGTAGTGGTCATTTTTGTACCCAGAAATGTATTTTGCAGCAGTGTATTTACTCTAGCTATGACACAGGTAGGGAGATTTAGATCGGTGCTATCACAATATTTTTATTTTTCAAGATCATATTTTTTAGGACAAGGGAAATCATGAAATGCACTGGCCCAATGCTGCTTTTTTCCAAATACACAGAGATAAGATGGGCAAGTTCAAGCATCAACATTTTTTTGCATTTCTGAATGCAAATAATCAATCACAAATTAGTCAAACTTTTTTTTTGAGATACTACCCTATAGCAGTTAAAGAATGCAAACTTAAATATTGTGCAACACAATAAACATATTAAGCATCAATATTCAAAGAAGACAATGAAATAAGTACATTTTGAAGCTTTACATAATAATGTCCCTTTCCTATGAATGTTTTCCATATTGTTACTGCTGCATTCTTGCTGATCTATTCACTGGTAAAACCAGGTTATGCATTAATATAGCCTAAACCTGGCCATACACAGATTGAAGTTTGGCAGGTTCAGCAGGAACTGGCTGAATTTCAATTCATGTATGGCCGTTCTTGTTGTGATATATTGATTGACTCCTCCTGAATGCGACTTTTGGTATATTTTTGCTCAATCAGCAATTCGAGCCAATTGGCTGCAGTGCTGATCATTGGTGTATTCTGACAGTGGAGCAGACCCACTGCCAGAATACAACAGACCCACTGCCAGAATACAATAGACCCACTGCCAGAATACAATAGACCCACTGCCAGAATACAACAGACCCACTGCCAGAATACAATAGCACAGTATGGGGTTTCCTTCATTCATTTTGAATGTGTGGATGGGGGAATTGATTCTGTTATTTCTGGTCAGCCAGCTGGCTTATAAAAAAATGATCCATCTATGGCCAGTTTAAAGGCGAAGTACAGCCAAAATTCGTTTGCCAGTACTTCTTCTGTGGATCACAGGAGTGCAGTTCGTTCTGCACTCCTATGACCCATTTTAAGCAGACAACGGGCTGAAGTCAAATAGCCGGTCCAAGCTTGGGCAAGATCATGACAATAAAGTCAGGATCTGCCCACATGCCTGGACTGGCACCCGGCTCAGCCTCTCAGCAAGCCACTGAGAGCCTGAGCCGGCCGCTCCACAGCCCAGTGCTCCAATTAGGGGGCAGAGCATAGAGTTGATAGTCACCAGCTCCCTGCTCAGGGAGCCCTGAGAACCGAGCGATCAGCGGTGTTCGATCACTCGATTCTCAGTGTTAGAGCCGGCAGGGGACCAATACAGCATTGTAATGATGCAGCACCCACCTAGGTAAGTATTAATCAGAAAAAAAAACAAAACACACTTCTCTTTTAAGGAACAAAACAACTTACCTATAAAAATATCTGGATGATGTAACTTGCATATGTCTTTGCAGGCACACAAGTCCTATAACTTCCATGTCAGCTCACAGGAAAACGTATTGTAGGACTACAGCAAAAAAATAAGTAACAAGAATAATAATGTTAGTAAAAGAATAAAATGTGTGTACTTTTTACTGGTGAAAGGTATATAAACAAACTGGCATATATCTTGTAGACAGCAGACACTACCTGGTTGTTTCATTGTATATGTTTTATAAATTACCTTTCTTTTATTCAGACAGTACCAACAGCAACATATGGGCTTATGACATTACACGCACCACTTTTTAACACTGCAGGCTCTTTGGCTTGGATTCTTGTCATGCAGCTCCAGGCTTAGCTACCTAGTTAGTCACTAAACTGGTACAAGCATGCAACAAAGGAGACCTGAGGAGTGTGCACCCCCATCCATCATGCTTGTTCCAGGTTATTGACTCACTAGGTAGATAAATCTGAATGAGAATCATAGCATCTGTATATTTAAAAATTTAAAGTTTATTTATTTATTTTTTTTCTTAATGGCTGTTCAAAACAACAAATGTTAGAATTCAGAGGATAGGCAAATAGTTCAGCTTAATATAATAGCTTTGGTAGTAAAATAATAAATTGTTACAAGGTCTATACTTCTAGACCAGAAAATGAATGAAGGGATAAGTGAAAAGCAAAGAGGGACATCGAGATTTCATTTGAAAAGAGGGTCATCCAGATTTCATTTGAAAAGAAGGACAGTCTCCCAAAATAAGGAACAGGTGGAAGCTATGATTATGTGTAATGGGGTGTATCCCATTTAGAGGTCGACCGATATGGGTTTTTCTCTGGCCGATGCCGATATTTAGAAATCGCGGTGGCCGATATATGATGACGATTTTTTTGGGCCGATATATTAGGCAGATTTTTTTTTTTCTTTTTTTTTTTCCCTTCATCTCATAAAATCTAACAGTTAGACCCCTTTCACACTGGGGCGTTTTTCAGGTGCTTTTGGGCTAAAAATAGCGCCTGTAAAGTGCCTGCAAAACGGCTCCCCTGCAGTCTCAGTGTGAAAGCCCGAGTGCTTTCATACTGAGGCGATGCGCTGGCAGGATGTTAAAAAAAAAAGTCCTGCAAGCCGCATCTTTGGAGCGGTGTATACCGCTGCTCCACCACTCCTGCCCATTGAAATGAATGCGCAACGCTGCCGAAGCACCTGCCAAGCGTTTCAGCAGCGGCACATTTAACCCCTTCCTTGGCCGCTAGCTGTGTTATAAGCGCCCCGCTAGCAGCCGAATAGCGCCGCTAAAATGACGGTAAAGCGCCGCTAAAACTAGCAGCGTTTTACCGTCAACGCCTGCCTGCTTCAGTGTGAAAGCAACCTTAAGTAATAAGTGATACAGAACATTTTTTACATTTAAACATTTATTAAACAAAACAAACCTCCAATCAGTTCACTTGTATGTATAATTTAGATTCAAAAAACCTATATTTTAAATATTAAATACACAAAAACCAGGTAATCAAAACTTTTGGATGAAAAAAAATGGGCTAACTTTACTGCTTAGTTTTTTTTTAAATTCATTAGTGTATTTTTTTTTTTTAAATTGCGTTTGAAAGACCGCTGCGCAAATACCATATGACATAAAATATTGCAACAACCGCTATTTTAGGGTCTCTGCTAAAAAAAATATATATATTGTTTGGGGGTTCTAAGTGATTTTCTAGCAGAAAATACAGGATTTTTACTTGTAAGCAACAAGTGTCAGAGAAGATTTAGTCTTTAAATGGTTAAACTGAGAACTCCTACACACAGAGTTTAGCTCATTAATAAGAAGAAACATTGTATCTCTTCTTGGTTCTTTTATCAGACTTGGCAGGCTGCCCAGAGAAGAGAGAAGTCGCTCCACAGAAAACTTCAGGCAACTTGCATTGACTTCTATTACAGAAGTCATTTGCAAGTCCCGCTGAAGTTATAGGTTAGAAGTTTTTATCAGCACAATCGGCCGATGCCGATTAAGTAAGAAACTCCAAATATCGGCCGACATATCGGTCGACCTCTAATCCCATTTCCTGCACTGCCTTCTTCATAGCCGCTGGATGCTGTCTTCCAGCATTATGAGAGTTAACGGCAGCCACTGCTACTGAGAAAAGTGACACTGCTCATCTGCCCCCTTCTTCCCTCTCTGCCATTTATATTGATTGTATTGCTATTCTCTCTAATTGCATTGCATTCAGTGAATGTGTGATTGAGATCCTGCCATTCAACAGCTTTGCCTCCATTTACAGAATGTATGATGTATTGTGTGGTAACAGTAAGGCTGCAATCATACCTGAGAATTTCAAAGTCGCGCATTTTTACCGCGATTTTGCACAGGTCACCAATTTAAAAGGCAGAAAAACGCCTGTAATCTGCCCCAAAGAAGCTCATGTTCTTTTTTGAGCTTAGGGCGTTTCAGACGTTGGCTTCAGATGACAAAACGCTCATATGTGAACAGGTGCCAGGCGTTTTTTCAGGCGTTTTATGAGCTGAAAACGCTCAGGTGTGAATGCAGCCTAATAGGAAAAAGATAAATGGAAGAGAGGGTATAAGGTAGAAGGCAAATATCACAACGTTTGTTAGTAGCAGTAGCTGATGTTAACCTTCACATCGCCAGGAGATAGCCACTCTGGACAGAATTTGGTGACTATGAAGGAGGCACTGCAGAGAAGATTTTTACCAGTAATTGCTGTCTGCAGGTAATGGGATACACCATTACATATAAATAATGTGCTTGGTGGTGTATCTTCTTCCCCACCCCCCAAAAAAATAAACTTCAGCTTTAAAGAGTATTTTACCCCAACATACTATTTTCTTGATATGTGTATGTTGTATCATGTACTCCTTAAAAATATCCTGTTCTCTTTGTATTTATTCCTTGTAATCCTGCCAGTCCCACTGATTTCCTATTTCAAAGTGAGCATGCTAGGCATAAAAGCACATCCTTCACAGCGTAGTCAGTTTTCTGGCTGCGCTGGGAGCACAGCCTGCCTGTCTTACTATAGTCAGTCTTGTGCAAACCCCCCCCCCCCCCTCACCACCACCACAGCTTTCCACTAGGAAGATCAGTGTACTGTTGTGTCTCTGCCTCCTTCTGACACACCCCCTGCAGTTTCCAACCCCACCTCTCTAAGCCCCTTATGCTGCAGTAAATATAGGTTATGTGACCACTTATTAAAAAAAAAAAGTGATTAATAATGTGTGTGTGTATGTAAATCTATCTCAATTACCTCTGATCTGTCACATCTAGGTTCTACAAAGCAGACCTTTTCCTTTTTATTTGACCTGGACAGACTCAGACATGAGTAAACAGATGCAAGTCCAATTACATCTAGCCACCTATAGACTAACATGGAGCTTCCAATCAGGTCTGCCTGAAAAACTGACAGGCAGACCTCATTGGACCAACTGTATGAAATGGCGCTTAGAGGGTTGACACATGATTACATGAGTACATGATTTACAATGGTCAGCTTTTATATATTAAATTACTACCTTTATCCCAAAAAAGGAAAAAAAAATGGTTTCTGTAACTGCTCAAAAGGGGTTGCTGGAGTTTGACTTTAATTTGTTAGTCACGTATGTAAAGTTCATCTACATCTACTAGTACATCTAACACTGCCTTCTCCAGACAGTGCTGTTTTCCAAGCTCTTCCTGGCTCTTCTATAAATAGAGGATGTCAGGGACAAGATTTAGACAAGGAGCAGGGGTGTAACTACAGGGGTCGCAATTACGACCTGGCCCCATGCTCCAGGGGACTTGTGCGACTCCCCTGTACACCTGGACAGGAAGGGCGGCATATAAAGGAACCAATCCTCCTCCATTGTCCTGCTGCAACAACTGAAAGCCTGCTTCTCCTCTCCCTCCCACAGGCATTCAGCAGCTGCAGCAGAAAAATGGAGGGGATTGGTTCCTCTACATGCCACTCTTACTGCCCCTGCTATCCAGCTTTCCCTTCTTTCTTCTACCCCCAGGCCCCTGTGTGCTCCCCTGCTCCCCACCCCCCCATCTCTGAGGCTGAGGATGCGGGCCTTCATGGTTTCTTGCACCAGGGCCCTGAAGGTTCTAGTTACTCCTCTGACAAGAAGTACAGCGGTGGCAAAAATTGTGGACACAAATTTGAATGTTTTTGAATTTGGCAGACTTAAAGAAAATGTTATTTTGCACCCAATGCAAATGTTTATATGTCAGACAATGTAATGCTGAATTCAATACAAAAAACTGAATTCAAATATATGCAGTACAAAAATGTTACGCTCACTTTAGTCTAAAAAAGAAACACAAGTGTGAAGACCAGGCCTTTTCTGACACTTTTTGTTTACATGCAAAAATCAGCTTTTCCTTACAGACTCCATGGCAGCCAATGTGTGGGTTAATCTCGCCCCCTCATACCTCATAGGACCCATCTCCCATAAATCTTTGTTCCAGGCCAGAGGCCGTGTTCTTTTTTGTCCTCCTCCTAGGACCAAGATGATGTCTTACCTTTTTATGAAGTTTCCCAAAAATCCAGGCCTGATGGTGCGCACGGCGATACTGTGGTTTCAAAATGTTCCTCTCTTAAGTCCAGCAATCCTAGCTATTAGCAGGTGGACACGGGCGATAATATGTGATGCCATGAAAAACTTACTAACCTGGCCATTGGCAGACTAGCGGCAATGTAGCCAAACATCCCAGCTATTAGCAGGAGGCCTTGTAAACTCCCTGGTCGTGCGGTGGGTCGAGCAGCAGCTCTCAGTCCCAGGTCTGGTCGGGATCGAGCCGTGGTGGTGGTGATGTATTTGCTTTTCCTATTAATATGGCAGCCGTGTCTCTGTGTTATGTATCCCCTTGTTGTTTTTCCAGGCTCCGTTTTTTTTCTATGGCCATGGCGGCTGGAACGCTTCTGCATTCTAGCTCACCACTTCAGGAAGTCGCTGGGTTCTGTCTGCGCATCGCCAAGCCTCGAGTGAAACCGAGGCTTGGTTCACGCATGTGCAGTTCCGACAATACGGTGGCGGTCGCACAGGCGCATAGCCTCCGCTGGGTGGTGACGTTCCCGGTGCAGGCACACCGCGGTGACGTCATCAGCAGCAGCCATTTTAAATAGCTGTCAGTTCTTTCATTCCTGGGGTTATACTGCAAGCCTGAGCGGCGATTTTCCCCAGGAATCCTTTGGCTTACTGCTGGTAAGTTCTTGCAGGCTTGATGCATGGCAGGCTTAGTGGTTCATGCATGGCTGGGGATATTGCAGGGGTCTCATACATTCCTACTGATGTCTTGCAGCCTTATCCTATCCTAGTTTACTATGGATGTGTCACCTGTGGCCAACCCTTACGCTGCAGGTATGATGGCTGTCTCCTCTGCCTGTTTTGTCTGGGTTAACTTATTTAAAAGTTTTTAACTCTTTCTTTTCCACTCAGCCCTGGTAGGTCTAAACACCAAAACACAGCACGCGAAGATAAAGACCTTCCTAGGTCTCAACACCGTCACTTCTCTTCAAACTACAGACGCCATAGATCATCCTCCAGGTCTAGGCACCACAGGGAGGAGCCCAAATCCACATCTGGGTGACATGCTCACTGCCACTCCAGCAGTTTTGAGAGGAAGGCCTGCTGGGGATGCGGGGCCCAGGTCCCCGAAGACAAGTCGCTCTGCGAGCGATGATTTTCTAAAGCCGCAAGAGAAAGAGAGGGTGGAGACCAACAAGTGGAAGCACTGGTCAGAAAGGTGATCCGGGAATCCCTGAATAAAGTGGATTCTGATCGTACCCAAAACCCTGCTAGCGACACCATGTCAGTCCCTAATATTGGTGATCTTGAGGCTCCAGGTCCTTCACAGCCAAGCCATTCCTCAATTGAAGCCTCAGACAGTGAGGTGGAGGTAGATGACCCTGGTGCAGGTTGTGAATTTGCCCTACTACCACAGCTGATCAAAGCTGTCAAAGAAGCTTTGAGATGGGGAGAGCCAGTGAAGGCACCCTCCAAACAGAGGAAGTATTTTAACCTCAAAAAAGAACGCCCTAATTTCCCCTTTTTGGGTGAACTCAGGGTGAAAATAATTACCGATTAATGGGGTGGTGTTAAAAGGAAGAATTCCCTGCTAACAAAGGTATCCAAGATGTACCCATTTAAAAGCGAGGATGTTAAACATCTGGAGTCGGCTCCTCTGGTTGACACAGCCCTAATAAAATTGGTTAAGCACGTCACGCTCCCACTGGAGGATACTGTATCCTTTATGCCGAGTACACATGATCGCACATTCCGACAACAAAATCCATTTTTTTTTTTCCGACGGATGTTGGCTCAAACTTGTTTTGCATACACACAGTCACACAAATCTTGATGGAAATTCCAATCGCCAAGAACGCGGTGACGTACAACGCGCACGACGAGCCGAGAAAAATGAAGTTCAATAGCCAATGCAGCTCTTCTGCTTGATTCCGAGCATGCATGGAACTTTGTGCGTCGGAATTGTGTACACACGATCGGAATTTACGACAACGGATTCTGTTCGGAAAATTTGAGATCCAGATCTCAAATTTTGTTTGTCGGAAATTCAGACGGAAAATGTCCGATGGAGCCTACACACGGTTGGAATTTCCGACAACAAGCTCCCATTGAACATTTCCCGTCGGAAAATCCGACCGTGTGTACGCGGCATTAGGGATGGCCTGGAGAGGAAAATTGATACTAACCTCAAGCGGATCTACATTACAGCGGGGATGACCTCTTTCTAAAATGATGGAAATTTGGATGGACGACGTAGATGCCTCTCTGAGGAGCATCTTGGAAGAAGTGGCCAGGAGCTCACGTATTCATGAACTAAGGTTGGCGGAGGCTTTTCTGGGTGAGGCTTCCCTGGACATAATTCACCTGGTGGCTCGGATCATGCTGTCATCTGTCACGGCTAAGTGTACTATGTGGCTGCGCCCGTGAGTAGCTGACCCTGCCTCCAAGCAGGCACGGTGCAGGATTCCCTCTAGGGGTTCGCCCCTCTTTGGGAACAAACTGGACAGTGCCATCACCCGTGCCACAGGGGGCAAGTCAGGATTCCTTCCCCAGGATCGCCGTCTCCTAAACCAGAAGAGAACACAGCCCAGGCAAGGTTCAGATTGAGTGAGGGATGCTCACCGCTATAGGCCTGGCCATAAGTTCAGGAAGACAAGGAAGAAAAACCAGCCTTCAGGCCAGATGTTTTCAAAAGGGGCATTTTCCGGTGGACGAGAAGCCCCTCATTTTTTTTTGATATTGCGCCTGCCCAGATAGATCGAGTCGGAGCTCGCTTACTTCTTTTTCAACACGTCTGGGCAGCCTTGATTAAAGATTTTTGAGTCATCAAATCAGTCCTTTCAGGTCATGCCTGGACATTCAGCAGCCCACCCACTCTCCGATTCATTTCCACATCATTCCCTCTTCCGGAAGAGAAAAAGCAAATTCTCCTGTCCTACACAGATTCTCTGGTAACTGCAATACCAGTTCAAGCCAACGAAAGGTTTCAAGGGGTCTACTCGCCCCCTTCATGGTGTTGAAGAAAAATGGCTCCTGGAGGCAGGTCAGGGACCTAACCCACTTGAATTCTTTTATTAAGAAGGAGAAGTTCAAGATGGAGACACGATCCATCAAGCAATCCAGCCAGGTGATTGGCTCGTGTCTATAGACCTGAAGGACGCTTACTTCCATGTCCCGATAGCGTCAGAATTCCAGAAATACTTCGCTTTGCTGTCGATCAAATCCATCTGCAGTTCCCCTGTCTCCCCTTCGGGCTTACGACATCGCCTCGTGTGTTTTCAAAAATCTTGTTGGCTGTCATGGCTTTGATCAGCACCAGAGGTATCCGTCTGTACCATTATCTGGATGACCTGCTCTTGTTATCTCGGGACAGGGAGCAGTTGCTAATCCACAGATCCCATGTCATCTCCACTCTACTCAAGTTTGGTTGTCTACCGAACCTGGAAAAGAGCCATCTAGATCCTACGCAGTCCCTGGTATTCCCCGGGGCACAATTCAACACTATCAAGAGCACCATCTCCTTACCCCTGGTAAAAATCCCAGTGATCCGGGACAGAGTTCGGCTTGCAATGTCCTCCTCATCTCCGAGCCTCTCAATGCCTAAAGATCATCAGCACCATGGTGGCAACAACTCCCATGGTAAAGTGGGCTCAGTGGAAAATGCAACCCTTCCAGAAGGGCTTCCTCCAGCAGTGGAACCTAGGGCTTCGGGATCACTCTAACCTTACCATGTGGGAGAGCCTTCCTTGGTGGTTACAACAGAGGAACCTCCTCAATTGTCACTCCATTGCACCTGTGTCTTGGATCATCATCACAACAAATGGCAGCAACAGGGGCTGGGGCGCTCTCTGCTTGGCAGAAGTAGCCCAAGGCATATTGAGTTTTCCTTCTCAGAAGATAGTCTCCAATGTTCTGGAACTCCGGGCAGCATTCTGCGCCCTACAGGCCTTTCACCACTTAACAGCAGGAGCCTCAGTTCTCCTAGGACTGGACAACACAATGGCAGTCTCATACATCAAGAGACAAGGGGGTACTCGCAGTCTTTCCCTGTTGAAGGAAATAGAGCCCATCATGACCTGGGCCCAGAAGAACCTGGTCAAACTGACAGCTGTCTATCTCTCTGGAGTCCAGAACGTTCAGGCAGATTTTCTGTCGAGAGTGTCTCTGGACAACAACGAGTGGACTCTCCACCCCAGAGTCTTCAAGTGGGTCCTGTTCCTGGGAATCATTCCAGAAATAGACTTGTTCGCCTCCCCGTGCAACTTCAGACTAGAGAAATGCTACATGAGGTCTCGCTGTCCCCAGGCTTTCGGGGTCGATGCTCTGACAGACCATTGGTGGTTCCACAGGGCCTATGCCTTTCCCCCGGTTCCTGTCATTCTCCGGTTTCTGTCGAGGCTCAGGATGGAAAAAGCAGAGATAGTGGCAATAGTCCCATATTGGCCAAACAGGCCATGGTTTCCTCCGCTGATGCAACTCAGCTTTCGGGACCCAGTTCCTCTGCCCTCCAGACTAAATCTCCGATCACAATTGGCAACTCTACAGCCATGAAATAAAAAAATCAATGAGTGGTATTGCACTCTAGGTAGTAATAAAATAGTGATAGTATGTACACAGCTAAATGCATATGGAATCAATCCTAAATGCTAATAACTCAGTACTCAAATAAATATATATAACCACTATAAACAGATCATGATATAGAAAAGTGCAAGTGATAAAAGGTAATAGTGAAATATGATCTTCAAATATGGTTATATTAAAGTGCTAGTAGGGGTGCAACGGATCGTCACCGATCCGTGATCCGAACGGGCCAGGCTGTTCGGATCGGCACACCCGCGATCCGCGGAGCGCTCCGCGGCCTGTGGTTTTAGGAAAGGCCGCGGCTTCGGCCTAGCTCCGGAGCCGCGGCCATCTTGGTACACTCGGCGGCGCTCAGCTGCGTGCTGACATCATCACCCCGCCCTCAACTCGTGGGTCCGGCGGCTGGCTTGGTGCCGCCGGCTTCTCCTAACACTGTCAGACTAACAGCACTGTAATGTATACAGTGCGGGGGGACATGTGGCTGTATTACTGTGGAGGGGGGGGTGTGTGGCTGTATTACAGGGGGGGGGGCGCGTGGCTGTATTACAGTGGAGGGGGGGGTGTGTGGCTGTATTACAATGGGGGGGGCGTGTGGCTGTATTACAGTGGGGGGGACATGTGGATGTATTACGGGGGGGGGACATGTGGATGTATTACAGTGGGGGGGACATGTGGATGTATTACAGTGGGGGGGACATGTGGATGTATTACAGTGGGGGGGGACATGTGGATGTATTACAGTGGGGGGGACATGTGGATGTATTACAGTGGGGGGGACATGTGGATGTATTACAGTGGGGGGGACATGTGGATGTATTACAGTGGGGGGGGGACATGTGGATGTATTACAGTGGGGAGACGTGTGAATGTATTACAGTGGGGGGGACATGTGGATGTATTACAGTGGGGGGGACATGTGGATGTATTACAGTGGGGGGGACATGTGGATGTATTACAGTGGGGGGGACATGTGGATGTATTACAGTGGGGGGGGGACATGTGGATGTATTACAGTGGGGGGACGTGTGGATGTATTACAGTGGGGGGGACATGTGGATGTATTACAGTGGGGGGACATGTGGATGTATTACAGTGGGGGGGGGGACATGTGGATGTATTACAGTGGGGGAGATGTGGATATATTACAGTGGGGGTGATGTGGAGATATTTTTTTTTTTGTTGATCCGAAAATGATCCGATCCGTGACTCTGATCCGAGGAACGATCCGAACCGTGAGTTTTTTGATCCGTTGCACCCCTAAGTGCTAGTGCTAAATACTATTGCAAATAAATCTTAAAGTGCTAATAACAGGAAACAGTGTCCATATAGAGGTGAGCTGGAGCCGTGAAGTGCTGCTCCAAATAACGCTTTGTGCAGATCAGGGAGTATATAAAGTGACTTTAGTGATTTGTTTCTTCGTAATAACGTGTAATTACACGTCTGTGTAAGATGGTCCCTTACCTTACCGCTGTAAGGTAACAGCGTAAAATAATATAGAGACGGCCAAAAGGATCCGGGCTCCTACAGTAGGTAAATATAGATCTCTCTTCTTGTATAATTCAGCAATGAAAATAGAGAGGGAGCTCCAGTTCAAATGCAGTATATAAAGGAGAAGGAAGAAAGGAGGTCTCCAATCGTGAAGTATGTAAGGGCTAAAATGCATTTATTGTAAAAACAATAAGGTACTTACATTAGGAGTGTAAAACACAAACACAGCACCACGAGTGGCGCAACCTGATGTCACTACCGGTGCATATCTGTTCCGACGCGTAGTGTCACGATCACGTGACTTCATCAGGGAAAAAGATAGGCATTGGAAGGGTCTTTAAAAAGCCATACAATCACAATGAACGCGCGGCCATTTTCTTGTGGCCCCATGTAAGTAGGTGATACGCAGCTATTTTCCCATAGATATAAACAACGGTTTACACACACGGCCGTATCTTTATAGTTCAATTTTCCAATTGTGACCACAGTAGTTCTAAAATGTTCTGGATCAGGTCGCAACAGGGTGATGCTTAAAATAAAACATTAAAATAAAAACGAGAAGCGTGGGACAGCTACTGATAAAATTGAGGTATTACAACAAACGGCCATTACATTGGAGTCCAATGTGAATAGTTTGTGTAGCGGCCATTTTTTTGTGGATTTAGGTGACAGTCTATAACCTCAGCCATACTTACATGGGGATACAAGAAAATGGCTGCCCGTTCATTGTAATTGTATGGCTATTTAAAGACACTTCCAGTGCCTATCTTTATTCCCTGATGAAGTCACGTGATCGTGACGCTACACGTCGGAACAGATAGGCATCGGAAGTGACGTCAGGTTGCAAGCTCGCCGCTCATGGTGCCGTGTTTGTGTTTTACACTCCTAATGTGAGTACCTTATTGGCCTATTTTTATAAACGCATTTTAGCCCTTGCATACTTCACGACTGGGGACCTCCTTTCTTCCTTCTCCTGTATATACTGCATTTGAACGGGAGCTCCCTCTTTATTTTCATCGCCGAATTATACAAGAAGAGAGATCTATATTTACCTACTGTAGGAGCCCGGATCCTTTTAGCCATCTCTATGTTATATTACGCTGTTACCTTACAGCGGTAAGGTAAGGGGCCATCTTACACAGAGGTGTAATTACACCGAAGAAATTAATTACTAAACTCACTTTATATACTACCTGATCTGCACAAAGCGTTATTTGAAGCAGCACTTCACGGCTCCAGCTCACCTCTATATGGACATTGCTTTCTGTTATTAGCACTTTAACCACTTCACATCCTGGCTATTGTTCGCAGGAGGAATCTCCCATCCTGGGCGGGCGTCATATGACGTCCTGGGCTTCCTGGCCGTTTAGGGGGCGCGCGCCGCCACGTCACTCGGTGCGCGTGCCCGGTGGCCGCGATGTCCGCCGGGCACCCGCGATTGCCGGTAACAGAGCCAGGACGTGGATCTGTGTGTGTAAACACACAGATCCACGTCCTGTCAGGGGAGAGGAGACCGATCATGTGTTCCCAGTACAGAGGAACATTGATCGGTCTCCTTTCCTTGTGAGTCCCTCACCCTACAGTTAGAATCACTCCCTAGGTAACACATTTAACCCCTTGATCGCCCCCGAGTGTAATCAGTGCATTTTTATCGCACCGATCGCTGTATAAATGTGAATGGTCCCAAAATAGTGTCAAAAGTGTCCGATGTGTCCGCCACAATGTCACAGTCACGATAAAAATCGCAGATCGCCACCATTACTAGTAAAAAAAAAAAATAATAATAAAAATGCCATAAATCTATCCCCTACTTTGTAGACACTATAACTTTTGCGCAAAGCAATCAATATACGTTTATTGTGATTTTTTTTACCATAAATATGTAGAAAAATACACATCGGCCTAAACTGAGGAAAAATATTGTTTTGTTTTTTGTTTTTTTTAAATTGGGATATTTATTATAGCAAAAAGTAAAAAATATTGTTTTTTCAAACTTGTCACTCTTTTGTTTATAGCGCAAGAAATACAAACCGCAGAGGTGATCAAATACCACCAAAAGAAATCTCTATTTGTGGGAAAAAATTATAAAAATTTTATTTGGGTACAGTGTTGCATGACAGCGCAATTGTCATTCAAAATGTGACAGCACTGAAAAGTGAAAATTGGCCTGGGCAGGAAAGGGGTGAAAATGCCTTGTATTGAAGTGGTTAAGATTTATTTGCAATAGTATTTATGTGTATTTTAGCACTAGCACTTTAATATTACCATATTTGAAGATCGTATTGCACTACTGTCACCTTTATCACTCGCACTTTATATATCATAATCCGTTTAAGGTGGTTATATATATTTATTTGAGTACTAAGTTATTAGCACTTAGGATTGATTCCATATGCGTTTACCACCTAGAGCGCAACACCACTCATTGATTTTTTATTTCATTTTACTTTGGGTTAAGGTTGACCTATCTGGTGTTTGCTGCAACTAGTGTCCTTGTCCCTGTATATATAGGCAGCGCGGGAATACCCCCTCTTTTTTGTAACTCTACATCCATGCCCGGCCCATCTACATCTGATGGTCTGGGGATTGAGAGGGGAGGCTGGAGGCCATAGGCTGTCCAAGTAGGAACATCTCCACGTTATAGAATGCTAGAAGAGCAGGCACCAACAGGGTCTACAAGAGGATTTGTAAAAAAATTGCAGACTACATCTCTTCCACTGTAGGATCTTGCAATAACCCAAAGATACATGATATCCTGGGCTTCCTACAATTGGGCTTGGATCGCTCCTTGTCAGTCAGCTCGCTGCGGGTCCAAGTCTCTGCAATTTCTGCCTTTATGGGCGTTTCCTCTGCTAGACACCCTCTTACTCTGCAGTTTTTCAGAGGAGCAATAAGGCTCAGACCTCAGAAAAAGCCAAGATTCTCTAAATGGGATCTTCCCCTTATCCTGGATTCCTTCTCATGTAGAGAGGTGGAACATGAAGATCAGTCCTCCATTAAAGAACACTCTCTCAAAGTTGCCTTCCTAATGGCTATAACATCAGCCAAGAGGGTCTCCGAAATCAGCTCTCTGGGATGCAAAGAGCCATTTCTAACCTTTTTTCCCGATCGGGTAGTTTTGATTACTATGTTGGGTTTAAACCCCAAAGTTTCATCTGTGTTTCACAACAATCAGGAGATTGCTATTCCAACGTTTAGATCTACCAGAGATTCCAGTGTTCATCCCCTAGATGTTGGGAAAGCTCTGAGTCAGTATCTAGAAGCTACAGCTTCATTCCGTCAGTCCGACCATCTGTTCGTTCTTTTTCATGGGAAGAATAAGGGAATGCGTGCCTCTTCCAGATCTATCGCAGCATGGATTGTTCAGGCCATTCAATGGGCTTCAAAAGCTAAGGGCTTGGCGCCTCCAGAAGTGGTGAGCGCTCACTCAATTAGAAGCGTGTCTACATCATGGGCGGCTTCACATCATGTGGCCCCAGAAGTTATTTGTAAAGTGGCCTCGTGGTCTTCAATTAACACATTCATGGTGCACTACTGCATAGAGCCAGCCTCGTTACCTTCTGTTAAATTTGGTTTACGTATCTTGTCTGTTGATGGTGCCAATTAAACCTTTTTTCTTTTGTCCAGCACTTTGCCCACCCGGGTGTGTATGGCTAGTTATTTCCCACACATGGACTCCATGGCAGCAGGAGTTCCCTCCCAGTGGCTGGAGTAGGCTAAATTAAGGAACATGAGCTCTGGCCTGGAACAAAGATTTATGGGAGAGGGGTCCTATGATGTATGAGGGGGCGGGATTAACCCACACATTGGCTGCCATAGAGTCCATCAGGAAAAGAAAATTACGATGAGTATTTGATAGAAATTTTCAGTTTTTTAGCTAGAAAATGACCTAGAACCCCAAACATTATATATATATATATATATATATATATATATATATATATATATATATATAGTTGTGCTCATAAGTTTACATACCCTGGCGGAATTTAGGATTTCTTGGCAATTTTTCAGAGAATACGAATGATAACACAAAAACTTTTCTTTCACTCATGGTTAGTGTTTGGTTGAAGTCATTTATTATCAATCAACTGTGTTTACTCTCTTTAAATCATAATGACAGCAGAAACTACCCAAATGACCCTGATTAAAAGTTTACATACCCTTGTGATTTTGGCCTGATAACAAGCACACAAGTTGACACAAAGTGGTTTGAATGGCTATTAAAGGTAACCATCCTCACCTGTGATCTGTTTGCTTGTAATTAGTGTGTGTGTATGAGGATGGGTTCACACTGGTCAGACAAACGCTCCGACATTGGGAGCTAATGTCGCATGACGTGTGAAATTCAATGTTTCCCTATGGGAGCTGTCCTAACTGGTCCGACACAAGTCGTTCCGACTTTAGAAATGCTCCCTGTACTACTTTGGTCCGACTTTGATCCTACTTCAGCCCATTCACTATCATTGAAGTAGGATCAAAGTCGGATCCTTGTCCTAACCATCCGACTTTGGCATCCGACATTGTGTTATTTCTTGCCCCCTGCTGTAGCCCCTCCCATTGTGTGTTAGTTTTGATTGGTCAAAGGACAAGTGTACTATCTGAAAAGTCGGATCAAAGTAGTATCCTGTTCATGAAAGCCGGATGGATGTAGGACCAATGTAGGATCAATGTAGGACCAATGTAGGACTGATGTCGCAGAGCAAAGTAGGATGAAAGTCGTACTACTGTCGTGTAGTATAGTGTGAACCCAGCCTGAAAGGTCAATAAGTTTCTGGACACCTGACAGACCCTTGCATCTTTAATGCAGTGCTGCACTGACGTTCCTGGACTTTGAGTCATTGGGAAAGCAAAAGTATTGTCAAAGGATCTGCGGGAAAAGGTAGTTAAACTGTATAAAACAGGAAAGGGATATAAAAAGATATCCAAGGAATGGAGAATGCCAATCAGCAGTGTTCAAACTCTAATCAAGAAGTGGAAAATTAGGGGTTCTGTTGATACCAAACCATGGTCAGGTAGACCAACTAAAATTTCAGCCACAACTGCTAGGAAAATTGTTCGGGATGCAAAGAAAAACCCACAAATAACTTCAGGTGAAATACAGGACTCTCTGAAAACATGTGGCGTGGCTTTTTCAAGATGAACAATAAGGAGGCAATAAGGAAGAAAGATGGGCTGCATGATCGAGTCGCCAGAAGAAAGCCATTGCTATGCAAATGCCACAAAGTATCCCGCTTACAATACACCAAACAGCACAGAGACAAGCCTTAAACCTTCTGGCACAAAGTCATTTGGGGTGATGAGAACAAAATTGAGCTTTTTGGCCACAACCATAAATGCTACATTTGAGAGGAGTCAACAAGGCCTATGACGAAAGGTACACCATTCCTCCTGTGAAACACGGAGGTGGATCGCTGATGTTTTGGGGATGTGTGAGCTACAAAGGCACAGGAAATTTGGTCAAAATTGATGGCAAGATGAATGCAGTATGTTATCAATAAACACTGGAGGAACATTTGCATTCATCAGCCAGGAAGCTGCGCATGGGACGTACTTGGACATTCCGACATGACAATGATCCAAAACACAAGGCCAAGTCGACCTGTCATTGGCTACAGCAGAATAAAGTGAAGGTTCTGGAGTGGCCATCTCAGTCTCCTGACCTCAATATCACTGAGCCAGGGGAGATCTCAAACATGCAGTTCATGCAAGACAGCCCAAGAATTTACACGAACTGGAGGCTTATTGCCAATAGGAATGGGCAGCTTTACCATCTGAGAAGATAAAGAGCCTCATCCACAAAAGACTTCAAGCTGTCATTGATGTTAGAGGGGGCAATACACAGTATTAAGAACTGGGGTGTGTAAACTTTTGATCAGGGTCATTTGGGTAGTTTCTGTTGTGATTATGATTTAAAAGAGTAAATTTATAATAAATGGCTTCAGCCAAACACTAACCATGAGCGAAAGAAAAGTTTTTGTGTTATCATTCATATTCTCTGAAAAATGGCCAAGAAATCATAAATTTTGACAGGGTATGTACACTTATGAGCATTATAAGTATATGAGTATATATATTTAGCAGAGGCCATAGAGAATAAAATAGTGGGTTTTGCAAATTTTTATGTCACATGGTATTTGTGCCGCTGTTTATTGAATGCAATTTTGTTTTGGAAAAAATACACTTTAATGAATTTTAATGCAAATAAATACAATATAATACCCAATTTTTGGGTAAGCTATAAAAGATGGTGTTACGCTCAGTAAATAGATACCCAACATATCATGCTTTAAAATTGCACATGCTCGCAGAATAGCACCAAACTACGGTATTTAAAAATCTCCATAGGCAATGCTTTAAAAGCCTTTACAGGTTACTAGTGGAGAGTTAGAGAGGGGGTCTGGTGCTAGAATTATTGCTCTCACTCAGGTTCACAGCAATACCTCACATTATCATTTTTTTGCTGTCACAAGGAATTCCTCATTTGTGACAGCAAAAGGCAGTGACAGGTATTCTTCATAGAGAGATCTGGTATATATTAGACCCCAGATGTCTCCTCTTCCCTAAAAGCATTTGATTACACCAAGATCAGTGTGATAAAATGCTTTCGAAGATTTAAAAATGGTGCTGTTTACATCCGGGGAAACCGAAAGTGATGACAGTATTCGTCGCTTCCAGTTTCCTATACCAGAGAGCTCATCTGAGACTTTCCGGTCCTCCAATGTGTCTATGGTAAGCTGGCATAACTGCCGGCTTCAGTTCCGGGTTCTCCGGTGGTAAACGTAATCCTAGTCGGTGAACAACATATTTACTGTCCCCTTTCCCCGCTCTCCATCCTGAAAAGATCCCCTGCAGTAGCCAGCGGGAGAGGAGAGAAGCCTGTGGAGGGAGGGGACAGGGGAGCACACAAGGGCAGCAGAAAGAAGAAGCAGAACAGGGACAGGAGGGGCAGCATTTACTGGTACTGGTCCTCTGTATTTTCCTCCTGCAGCAGCTGAATGCCAGCAGGGGGGGGGGGAGGAGAAGAAGCTGACTTTAAACTGCTGCGCTGGAGGAAAATACAGGGGATTAGTATCAGTAAATGTCACTCCTCCTGTACAAGTCCAGGGAGTCGTCAAGGAAGGATTGCGGTCTACCCGTCACCTGCCCACGATCGACAGGTAGCCGACCCTCACTTTAGATCATGACTGTCAGTAAATACCAAAAACGTCATGTACACAGCCAGCTTTATGCTGTCAACGTTATCACATACGCACATCAATCCTGGAGAATTTAATTTCACAAATCATATAGATTCAATTGCTGTGTTTATACATTGCTGGTTGTCTTCTCTAAAAAAAACTGACAGCAGGTCTGGTACTTTCATGCTGTGGCCTCCATCTTTTAACCCCCTGATGCCCAACTTTTGGCTAAAGAGAAATATGTGCGGCCTCACACCCCAGCAGTCCATACTGGAAGCATTGATTTGTAAAAGGGGATTGTAGCAGTGATTTCTGCTGGCTTCATGTCTCCAGTTTCTGGCTGTCTCCGGTAGCATGTATCCAGTCTTCAACCAAACTTGTAGCATATCCAGTCTTTGATCTTCGATTTCTGTGCAATCTTTGACAGTTCTTGCCAGCATTCCCTATATACAGAACATTTTATGGGGCCTTTTGTTGATGTAAGTTGTCACAACTGGGGCTGTCTATACATTCTGGGACAACCACTCTTAACTGATAAAAGAGACCTAATGCTGCGTACACACGACCGGACTTTTCGGCATCAAAGGTCCAATGGAACAAATCCGTCGGACAATTCGATTGTGTGTGGGCTTCATCGTACCTTTTCTGTCTAAAAATCTGACGGACCTTAGAAATAGAACAAGTTTCAAATCTTTCTGACGGACTTGATTCCTATCGAAAAATCTGTTCGTCTGTATGCTAGTCCGACGAACCAAAAACGATGCAAGGGCAGCTATTGGCTACTGCCTATGAACTTCCTTATTCTAGTCCGGTCGTACGTTATCACGTTCGAAAGGATCAGACTTTGGTGTGATCGTGTGTAGGCAAGTCCGTTTCATCGGAACTCCGTCGAAAAGTCCTTCAGAGTTCAGTCCGACGAAAAGTCTGCTCGTGTGTACGCAGCATAAGACAACCTGTATAAGATCAGCACATTACAGAGAAGTGTTGTGTAGCCAGTTCTCTAAGTATAGAAAATCAGAATTGAGAAAACTAGACATCCGACCAACATAACTAGTCCAGATCAGCTTGTGCACCTTGCCTAAATAAAACATATAATATTGACAACAAGCATAAATAGTTTTGGAACAACTAGGAAAAATAAATCCTGAGAAAATAAGTTTGTTAAATCTTTTTGCCTCTGCATCTAACAAAATCAAAGGCAAATGTGTACAACCAATGCTGGATTTTTTATAGATCAGCATCAGCATCATGTTTACCAGTTAGCTCCATATAATTCTTTAAATTAGCTGAAGATGTTAAAACCATTTGCTCGTGTTGTTTTTATTCCACTAGCATCCTGAATCATCAGCTTGGATGACATTCAGAACCTAATTATTTCATGCATACATTTCACCTATTGTATATTTTAGCAGAACATGTAAGACGTTACCTAGGGAACAGATTGAAAGAATGTTACATTTCCCAATATATACTAGAGAACTGTGTATTTATCCTATCAATTTCTCAGTGCAAAAAATGGGAATGTACCATCTGTTAATAACTGGCCAAAGGGAGTTCTTTGAAGGATAATTTCTACAATAATATAAATGTTTCTCTGTCCCTCACACAATCATTATAAAAGCGAGGGAAAGCAAAGAAATGCAGAAAATACTGAAGAAAAATAATCATGTAAATTTTCTCTAGAGTCTGAATGAACCTGGTAAAAAAGGCACACGGAACAAATGGTAGGAACCAAGACTATGGGAAAAGATGATCAATGCACTTTTCAAAAAAATAAAAATATGTAAAAAAAAAAAAAAAAAAATGTAAGTGTATCTAAACCTAAGAAAAAAATGTAATATACCTTTATTGCAGTTTACGAGTCCTTAGATATGGTGGCTGCATTCGTTTTTTTTCTTCAAGGTTCTATTCCTTTCCTTTCACCTGATGATTCTACCTGTAATATACTGTACTTATTGTCTGAGAGTGACAATACTCACTCACTACATTGTATCTATGAGAGAGCAGAGTTTGGACTGGGGATCACAACACCTCTCCTCATCTCCATAAAATCTCATGCACACTGGAACTTATAAAAATGGCAGTAGCATTAGCTGTAGAATGCCGTGTTAAAAATGCCAGTTTTGCAGCGTTTTTTAGCTTTTTTTTTTTAGCAAATCTATACTCCCATAAATGCTCAAAAATGCTCATAAACGCCAGATAGCTGTGTTTTACTGCGTTTTTCAGCATTAGAAAGTTTTTACAGCTTTATAACTTCTATGTCTGCTGGGAAGTTTACTGGTTGCAGAAAAAAATGCCTGAAGCCAAAAACGGCTGCTGTAAAAAGGTCCAGTGTGAAATTTTCAAATTTTAGTGCACCACAGGCAGAATAAACAGATTTTTTTCTTGCACTTATTGAACAGCTATGACAAAATACTTTCAAAGATTTATTTAACAAACCAAAAGAGAGGTTAATGGTTGGGGCTAGAGCTGCACGATTTTGGATAAAATGAGAATCACAATTTTTTTTGCTTAGAATAAAGATCACGATTCTCTCACGATTCTGAAAACTTTTTTATTTTAAAGATTTACAACCCCTGAAAATTAGGTTATCAAACAAAATGGCAATAAAATAAGACATAATACTCTTTGCTGTAATCAAATTTAAAGAATTGTAATGAAAAATAATGTAATGTTTAACCACCTCCCGCCCGCTCTATAGCTGAATAACGGCTACAAGCGTGGGCCTTAATTGCCGGGAGGGTGTCAATAGACGTCCTCCCATGCATGAGCTACCAGCGCGCTCTGTGATCACCATGTCATCGATACTCAGCTGATCACAGATCCCAATAAGGGGCCGATCCCCTTACCACGTGATCAGCTGTCAGCCAATGACAGTTGATCATGTGATGTAAACAGAAGATCGGTCAAAAAAAAAGCCGATCACCGGATTCTGACAGAGGGACATCGGTCCCAAACAGGGAGAGGCACTGCTGCTATACAGTGCCCTCCAGTGCCAGCTATCAGTGCCCACCAGTGCCACCGTTCGATGCTCACCAGGGCCACCTATCAGTGCTGCCAACCAGTGCCCATCAGTGCCACCTATCCATGCTATAAAAGGCAAAAAAGGAATCCTACATTATTGGTTAGTGAACCATAGAGGTAAACTGATCCACCGATTCGCCCTTAGGACTATAATACAGTAATCCTCAAAAAAGAAAAGTACTGGATATTCAGGCTCAAAACTCTCCAGCCCCTAGGCTTGAATAACGAGTTGAGCCTGAAAATCTTTTTGGAACCCTGATGCTGTCATAGTATGTATTACCATATACACTACAAAATGTTATAAGATAAATAATCCTGTGACATAAAGATTTCTCTCTCTTTCTCCTCCGCTGAAAATAATAATTAAATATAAGAGGTTTTTTTTAGACCCTTGATTGACTGAATGTTAAAAGTAATGATGGTTAAAACCTGTTCATAGAGATTTATTTATTATTTATATGGCTACATCTAGCTAATCAGTTCCTATTGAATGGTTTATTCATTGTAATTCTTAAAAGTCACCACAAGATGGCAACCTCTTTTTTCTTGCAAGTGAAGTACAGGTGATTGAGTTTAAGGCTCTATAAAAAGATTCTAATTTTTCACATACAATGTCCAGATGAAGTACATGTTCCAGTGTCCGAAACGCGTAGACGGAGGGTAGCGCTAACATGTCCCCACATATCTGGATGACCCCCAAGTCCGAGCGATAAGGCAGAATTGCCT